>NC_069502.1:1126833495-1127133495 GCF_027579735.1 Bombina bombina
CACATTGCTTTTCCTCCCTCTCTGAGGGATAAAAAAATAAATATTTATTTATATAGTTTGTCTTTTCTGCGTTAACATTTGCTCTGCTTTTACTGTACATCCAAACTCCATTACTGTAACTTAGGAAAGAGAACTTTGAAAATCTTTGGCTCTAATTTTAAAACATTCATATAACTCTAGATGTAGCACACAATAACTTAGAGCTAAAAAAAACTGAGACAAAACAACTGTTGGAAAAGCTTTGAGAAATGTTTATATTTAGTATGTCACTTTATTTTTAAATTGTTGCAACAGATGTTTGTATATCATCTTCAAATTGACCTTTTCTCAAGTTTCAATATGTAAACTAATATAAAACCTACAGACATATTTTCTCTTTCAAATTAATTTAGCTGTAAATGTTCACCTCCGGTGACATTACGTTTTAGCTGCATGTACAGCTAAAGACATACTTATTCAAAAATGTTTCTGGTAAAACACATGCTCACTCCTAATAGAATAATCTATTTACAGACATTTGTTTTTTCATAGACATGACAAAAGAGGAAACAACAAAATTGCCATATGGTCTGGATAATAAGCGCATTGAAAACACAGATGTCTAGAAATGTATCACTCGTCAAATGCTAAATTTTATACAAATTTAGCATACGGATGCACATAAATTTGCGGAAGTTCAAGAAAGTTTACTTTTATCAAAACTACATTACAAAGTACAGTTAAACTCATAATAACACTCTCTAATAAAAATTATTTAAAAAAATGTTGCACAAAAATGTTATAAGGGCTCAAAGATATGAGGTCTCTGGTGTTCGTTTTTTTTGGTAAAGGTAAAGTTAATCTGATTTGGGGTAACTTAGTGGTTGTTAGGTTAGGGGGTTTAGATGTGAGTTACTTTGTGGTGATTTAGGGGTTTATAGTGTAGAAGTTCATAGAGGAGATAAGGGGGCGATTTATCAATGTCTGGCAGACATGAGCCACTGTAGCGGATCATGTCCGCTAGACATCGCTGAATGCAGACAGCATACGATGTCAGCATTTAACATTGCACAAGTAGTTCTGGTGAACTGCTTGTGCAATGCTGCCCTTGCAGATTTGCTAGCAGGGGGTGTCAAATCAACCCATTCGTACACAATCGGTTGGATTGCAGTCCACAGCCTCAAAGGCGGCGTATGAGTTAAGGAGCAGCGATCTTAAGACTTCTGCTTCTTAACTCCTGTTTCTGGTGAGCCTGAAGGCTCGCGCGGAAACAGATGCATTGGGGCCGATTGACACTTTGATAAATCGGCCCCAAGGGCTTTGCTAGAGCTTCAGTACCTGCAAAGCAGAGCAGGTAGTCAATGTTTAAGTAGTAATCATATTCATATTGAAGTTCCTTATTCAAAAGAGAGATTGTAATATAATTTAATATTCAACATATTCCTAGGTGACCAATCATCAGTTGTCTTTTTAGGTGGCCCAGGTGAGGCAATATAGACTTAATTTGCATTTCTTCAACAAGCTTTCCCTCTTGTTTAATGTTACTGATGACTACCTCCATCTTAAAGTGGCATGATACTCAGTTGTGTGGAGTTTGTTTTGTGTGGTGATTTTGGGCACAGAATTCTGTTTATTTTTAGGCATTATAAAAGTTTTAGTGTATACTGTCCCTTTAAACACTAAATACATGCTAGATAGAATGATGCATTTGAATAAAAGGTTAGCCTAAGAATAACTTGTAGCTGTTTAAATAGTGACAAAATAAGTGTAAAGTTTTAGTGTCTATAAAACAATGGGAGCTGCCATGTTGTAACTTAAGTACCTTCTCTGCTGTGGCCAATTAGGGACAGTTATAAATAGGTCACTAGAGTGTGCAGCCAATGGCTGTGTGGAGTATAACAGTGTTCTGCACTTCCATTTCTAACAGGAACTGAAAAGCTCACAATTTCAGAATGGAATTACAAGGAAAAAAAGCAGAAATTGTATCCGTTATTGGTATTAGGGAAGGGGTTAATACTATGCTATATTGTAGTATTATAGTGAATATAGATTGATGGTCTTATAACATATAGTTAGTTGATCTACGAACTGGAGAGGGATTAACCCTATGGTTCCTGGTTACATGGACTAATAGTATCATATGTGAAAAATCGCTAAGAGTCTCCAAGCACCAACTCCATTCCCTAGTTTCCCTTGATGACAGACAAACATGTAACATATAGTTGTTTGGTACTGGACAAAAACGATAGCTAGTTAAAACACACACAGGACCCCTGACGTGGTAGCGTTTCACATTACACTTCCTCATAGGGGGTGCGCCGGGCCGCAGATTTCCATTATTTATGTGCATAGAGATCACTCCTACTGTGATGTTGAGACTGGATAGAGGCGTTGTTTGGTTCTAAGGTGTGTCCCAGTGCACCAATCAGATGCTTTGCTATGCGGTATTGTTGTTTGCTTTATTCTGATGCTAGTGCTATCGCACATGCATTGATTATTATGGGAATCGTTGAGTATTCAGTGATTGCTAATTTGACATCTTAGCACATGAACATATGTCACATAATATTGTGTCGTTTTAGTTTAGACTGATAATCATTTTTCATTGGTTGATTCTGTTGATTGGAATATTTAGGAGCCAATGACACTATTTAAACTTTTTCTTCTTTGTTTCAGATACGATCAAAAAGGGGAGAATATTTTGTGACATCCTTTGGTTATTATCTCTGGGTATTTTGTTATTTTCTTAAGCAGGGCTTATTTGGTTAGAGAGAAAATCTATAGGGGCCTATCTATCAAGCTCCGAATTGATGCCCCGTGTTTCTGGCGAGCCTGCAGGCTTGCCAGAAACAGCAGTTATGAAGCAGCTATCACAAAGACCGCTGCTCCATAACCTGTCCACCTGCTCTGAGCAGGCGGACAGACATCGCCAGAATTCAACCCGATCGAGCACGATCAGGTTGATTGACACCCCACTGCTGGCGGCCGATATGCAGCGAGTCTGCAGGGGGAGGAGTTGCACCAGCAGCTCTTGTGAGCTGCTGGTGCAATGATGAATACGGAGAGCGTATTGCTCTCCACATTCAGCGAAGTCTTGCGGACCTGATCCGTACTGTTGGATCAGGTCCACAAGACCTTTGTTAAATATCAAGAACCTTTGTTATTTATCAAGGTCTGGCGGACCTTTGTTATTTATCAAGGTCTGGTGGACCTGATCTGACACTGCGGATCAGGTCCGCCAGACCTCGCTGAATACAGCGAGCAATACGCTCGCCATATTAAGCATTGCACCAGCAGCTCACAAGAGCTGCTGGTGCAACGCCCCCCCCGGCAGACTCACGGCCAATCGGCCGCCAGCAGGCGGTGTCAATCAACCCGATCGTACTCGATCGGGTTGATTTCCGGCAATGTCTGTCCGCCTGCTCAGAGCAGGCGGACAGGTTATGGAGCAGCGGTCTTTGTGACCACTGCTTCATAACTGCTGTTTTTGGCGAGTCTGAAGACTCGCCAGAAACACGGCCCTTCAAGCTCCGTACGGAGCTTGATAAATATGGGCCATAGTGTCTATTCATTTTTGGAATGTTTTTACTTTTACTAGTGGATCAAAGTATTTTGGAAGAATTTTCACAAATGAATAAAAAAAACAACAACATATTTTAATGTATTTTATTGGATGAGTGATTGTGAAGCTGTTTGTTCAACTGATTTGTGTGAGTGAGTTGATTTTAGAGTGATGTGTTTGTGTAATTGAAACTGCACTGTGAATAGTTTATTTTACTATTATTAGTGAATTAAGGATTATTAAAAAATTATTGAAAATAATTGGTGGAGTGTCAATTTTATTTTATTTGAATGATTGTTGTGCTCTGTTTCTTTTAATTTTATTATTTACATGTGACTGGTGAATATGTGTGAGATTGCCTAAATTTTTTTCTTCATTGGTTTTTGTCATTTTGTGTTCCTTTTCTCTTACTTGATGTATTCAGTCCACGGATTCATCCTTACTTGTGGGATATTCTCAATCCCTACAGGAAGTGGCAAAGAGAGCACACAGCAAAGCTGTCCATATAGCTCCCCTCAGGCTCCGCTCCCCCAGTCATTCTCTTTGCCACTCTAACAAGTAGCATCTCCACGGGAGGGTAAAGAGTATGTGGTGTTAGAGTTGTAGTTTTTATTTCTTCAATCAAGAGTTTGTTATTTTAAAATAGTGCCGGTTTGTACTATTTACTCTGAGGTAGAAAGTGATGAAGATTTCTGCTGAGAGGAAAAAGATTTTAGCATGTTGTAACTAAAATCCATTTCTGTTCCCACATAGGACTGTTGAGTACCGGAGAACTTCAGTTGGGGGGAACAGTTTGCAGGCTTATACTGCTTAAGGTATGTTCAGTAATTTTTTCTAACAAGACTTGGTAGTGCTAGAAGACTGACAGAAATCCCATGAGGGAAGGTAAGCCATTTTCTGAGACACAGTATAGAATGATGGCTTCAGTTAAGGGCTTTAATACTGACAGACACTGTGATGGGCTAAATCGATTACTTTATTAAGGTAATCTTATATTTATAAAGCGTTTTAGACGTTGGTAACACTTTTTGGGGACTTTTTTACGCCTGGCATTTTGTAAGACAGCTAATCTGACTCAGAAAGGCCCCATAACTCTGGAGTAATGAAGGAGGGGGCCTCATTTTCGCGCCTCAATTGCGCAGTTGATTTGCAACACAGCTCCATGCAGCTTCACGTGTAGAGCCTTAAGAGTACAGGAGGACTTCAGGGAGGCTTATTTTGCACCTACAAATACCCCTAAAGGAAGGTAAAGCCACAGCAAAGACTGTGGCATCGTACTGTAGTGGGTTAAACCGGGTGTTTACTTCATTTTGCTTTGGTTTGGGCATTAAGGGGTTAATTGATTTGAAAATTTGTGTGCAATCATTTCAAAGCATTAGGATCATGTGGTGAAAATTTCATTAAGATTGGATGTTTTTTGATGATTTGGTAAAAAAGTGTGTGCTTTTATTATTTAAAGAGACAGTAACGTTTTTTCAAAAAGTATTTTTTTCAATATTTTAGTGTTGTCTGAGTCTGTCAAACATGTCTGATCCTTCAGATAGACCTTGTTCTTTATGTTCAAAAGCCATGGCAGTACCCCCATTGCATTTATGTTTAAAGTGTGCCAAAACATCTAAGCATTTTAAAGATCATCCAGTGACAATTAAAAATGCTGCCCAAGATGATTCCTTAACAGAGGGTAATGAGGATAGTCCTTCTTCCTCCCCCCACGTGTCTACACCAGTTACGCCCGCGCAAGCGATGCCTAGTACCTCTAGTGCATTGGCCCCTATTACTTTACAACAATTAGCAGCAGTAATGGATAATTCCCTTGCAGCATTTTTATCCAAACTGCCAGTTTTTCAAAGAAAGCGCGATAGCTCAGTTTTAAATACAGAGGATGAGCAATCTGAAGCTTTGGATAATTTATCTGTAGTACCCTCACAAAACTCAGAGGTAGCAGTGAGGGAAGGTCTGTCTGAGGGAGAAATTTCTGACACAGGAAAAGTTTCTCAGCAGGCAGAGTCAGATTCCTTAGCGTTTAAATTTAAGCTGGAACACCTCCACGTCCTGCTTAAGGAGGTTTTAGCTACGCTGGATGATTGTGACCCCATGGTGGTCCCTGAAAAATTGTGTAAAATGGACAGATTTTTAGAGGTCCCAGTATACACTGAGGCATTTCCGATCCCAAAGAGGGTGGCGGATATTGTGACTAAGGAGTGGGAGAGACCAGGTGTACCCTTTGTTCCCCCACCTATCTTTAAGAAAATGTTCCCCATAAACAACCCTAGGCGGGACGCGTGGCAGACGGTCCCTAAGGTAGAGGGGGCTGTTTCAACACTTACTAAACGTACAACTATACCAATAGAGGACAGTTGTGCTTTCAAAGATCCTATGGATAAAAAAATTGGAAGGATTGCTGAAGAAAATGTGCCTGCATTATTCCGGTAACTACTGCTGCGGCTTTTTGGTTCAAAGCCTTGGAGGAGTCGCTCCAAAGGGAGACTTCATACGATGAGGTCATGGATAGAATGCATGCTCTAAAGCTGGCTAATTCTTTTATTACTGATGCCGCTTTCCAATTATCTAAGCTAGCGGCGAAAAATTCAGGTTTTGCCATCATGGTGCGCAGAGCACTTTGGCTCAAATCATGGTCGGCCGATGTGTCATCCAAAATGAAACTGTTAAATATTCCCTTCAAGGGGAAGACCCTATTTGGCCCAGAGCTGAAAGAAATTATTTCGGATATCACTGGGGGAAAGTGCCATGCCCTTCCACAAGATAGGCCGTTTAAGGCCAAAAACAAGGCTAATTTTCGCTCCTTTCGCAACTTCAGGAGCAGACCTGCTGCAACCTCTGCTGCCGCAAAGCAAGATAACGCTTCACAGCCCAAAGCAACCTGGAAACCCTTGCAGGGCTGGAATAAGGGTAAACAGGCCAAGAAGCCTACTCCTGCTACCAAGACAGCATGAAGGGGTAGCCCCCGATCCGAGATCTGATCTAGTAGGGGGCAGACTTTCCCTCTTTGCTCAGGCTTGGGCAAGAGATGTTCCAGATCCCTGGGCATTAGAAATAGTTGCTCAGGGGTATCTTCTAGAATTCAAGGATTCTCCCCCAAGGGGAAGGTTCCACATTTCTCGTTTGTCTTCAGACCAAACAAAGAAACAGGCGTTCTTACGCTGTGTAGAAGATCTACTAAAAATGGGAGTGATACACCCAGTTCCAATTGCAGAACAAGGACTGGGCTTTTACTCAAACCTGTTCGTAGTTCCCAAAAAGGAAGGAACTTTCAGGCCAATCCTGGATCTAAAAATTCTAAACAAATTCCTCAGAGTTCCGTCTTTCAAGATGGAAACCATTCGGACAATCTTGCCGATGATCCAGGAAGGTCAATATATGACTACCGTGGATCTAAAGGATGCGTACCTACATATTCCTATCCACAAAGATCACCATCAGTTCCTAAGGTTTGCTTTTCTGGACAAACATTACCAGTTCGTGGCCCTTCCTTTTGGGTTGGCCACCGCTCCCAGAATTTTCACAAAGGTGCTAGGGTCCCTTCTAGCGGTACTAAGAGCGCGGGGCGCTGCAGTAGCACCTTACCTAGACGACATATTAATACAGGCGTCGTCCTTTCACAGAACCAAGGCTCATACGGACATCGTTCTGGCCTTTCTAAGGTCTCACGGGTGGAAGGTGAACATAGAAAAGAGTTCTCTGTCCCCGCTCACAAGGGTTCCCTTTCTGGGAGCACTAATAGACTCGGTAGAAAATGAAAATCTTTCTGACAGAGGTCAGGAAGTCAAAACTGTTGAATACTTGCCGAGTTCTTCATTCCATTCCTCGGCCTTCCGTGGCTCAGTGCATGGAAGTAATTGGTTTAATGGTTGCGGCAATGGACGTAGTCCCTTTCGCCCGAATCCATCTCAGACCACTGCAGCTGTGGATGCTCAAACAGTGGAATGGAGATTACGCAGATTTGTCTCCTCAAATTCAAATGGATCAAAAAACCAGAGACTCTCTTCTCTGGTGGTTTGTCTCAAGATCATCTGTCTCAGGGAATGATTTTCTGCAGACCGGAGTGGATCATTGCCACGACAGATGCCAGTCTGGTACATTTTGGAGCCAAATTCATCAGATTTCAGTCAGACAACATCACGACTGTAGCGTACATCAATCATCAGGGAGGAACAAAGAGTTCCCTAGCGATGAAGGAAGTATCCAAGATTATCAAATGGGCGGAGGATCACTCCTGCCATCTATCTGCAATTCACATCCCAGGGGTAGACAACTGGGAGGCGGATTTTCTAAGTCGTCAGACTTTCCATCCGGAAAGTATGGCGGAAATATCTTTGTTGGTGTGAATCCAAGGGTTACTCGTGGAGTAAGGTTAGGATTCCAAGGATATTGTCTTTTCTCCAAGAAGGTTTGGAGAAAGGTCTGTCAGCTAGTTCCTTTAAGGGACAGATATCTGCTCTGTCTATTCTGTTACCCAAGCGTCTGGCAGCTGTACCAGACGTTCAGGCGTTTGCACAGGCCCTAGTTAGAATCAAGCCTGTCTACAGACCTGTGGCTCCTCCATGGAGTCTAAATTTAGTTCTTTCAGTTCTTCAAGGGGTTCCGTTTGAACCTTTGCATTCCATAGATATAAAGTTATTATCTTGGAAAGTTTTGTTTTTAGTAGCTATTTCTTCTGCTCGGAGAGTTTCAGAATTGTCTGCTTTACAGTGTGATTCACCCTATCTGCTGTTCCATGCAGATAAGGTTGTTTTTCATACTAAACCTGGTTTCCTTCCAAAGGTGGTTTCTAAGAATATTAACCAGGAAATCATTGTTCCTTCTCTGTGCCCTAATCCAGTTTCTAAGACGGAACGACTGTTGCACAATCTTGATGTGGTTCGTGCTTTAAAGTTCTATTTAAAAGCAACTAAAGATTTCAGACAAACATCATTCTTTTTTGTTGTGTATTCTGGTAAGAAGAGAGGTCAGAAAGCGACTGCTACCTCTCTTTCATTCTGGCTGAAAAGCATAATCCGATTGGCTTATGAGACTGCTGGTAAGCAGCCTCCTGAATGAATTACAGCTCATTCCACCAGAGCTGTGGCTTCCACATGGGCTTTCAAGAATGAGGCTTCTGTTGAACAGATTTGTAAGGCAGCGACTTTTACAAATTCGATACTTTTGCTTCTTCGGAGGCTATTTTTGGGAGAAAGGTTTTGCAAGCAGTGGTGCCTTCCGTTTAGGTTATCTGACTTGTTCCCTCCCTTCATCCGTGTCCTATTGCTTTGGTATTGGTATCCCACAAGTAAGGATGAATTCGTGGACTGAATACACCAAGTAAGAGAAAACAGAATTTATGCTTACCTGATAAATTACTTTCTCTTACGGTGTATTCAGTCCACGGCCCGCCCTGATATTTAAGTCAGGTTCAAATTTAATTTACAATAACTACAGTCACCACTGCACCCTATGGTTTTCCTTTTTCTCCTAACCGTCGGTCGAATTATTGGGGGTGCGGAGCCTGAGGGGAGCTATATGGACAGCTTTGCTGTGTGCTCTCTTTGCCACTTCCTGTAGGGATTGAGACTATCCCACAAGTAAGGATGAATCCGTGGACTGAAAGTAATTTATCAGGTAAGCATAAATTCTGTTTTTAAAAGGTTTATAATAATTGTAGACATACATACCTGGTTGTACATGTACACTATATTGTGTGCATATGTTGTTAATATCTAAGTGTAGTCATCTTCTTATTGGTGATAATATTTTATTTTTCTCTGTAATGTGTTAATTTATTTAAGGATATACACTATAATTATTATAATTGTTTAATCCAAAAGGTTTAACACTATTCAGAAAATGGATCCATTTGTATTCCATTGGTAATAGAAGTTGTTCCAAATTGCCTCCCCTGATACAAGGTTGCCTTTTGTATTACGGCAAACTTGAGAAATGTATCATTATTATTATTATGTTTTAAGTTGAAATGTCTGGCTACACTGGTTAGTGTTTTGCCATCTGATAAATCTTTTTGTGCATTGCGTGTATGTTTCTACAATGCTCAGACATACGTATACTAACCTGTCATGTGGTCATGCCTGTATAAAGAAACTGCAGGGACATTTTAATATATATATATATATATATATTACTTCTGGTGTTGTCCATGAGAAGTATTTGGGCAATTTATGTATAAAGTTGTACTTGTCTTTAATATGCTGAATTTTCCATACATGAGAGCAGGTATTGCAAGTTCCACATGGGAACATGCCTTTGACTTTTGATGCTTTTTTAATTTTGTATAAAATGGCTTTTCACTAGAGTGTCACGTACATTTTTAGGTCTTTTATATCCTATTTCCACTTTTGTACCCATTTGGCTCGCTAGTATTGTGTCATTTTGTAGTATATGCTAATTTTCATTCATTATTCTCATTACTTCTTTGATTTGTGGATTATAAGTAGTTATTAGGTGAATGGTGTTATTAGTTGCTTTGATTTTAGGTTGCAGCAATACATCTAGTTTGGTATTTAGAGCTTGCATTCATGCTCTCTTGATAGACCTGTTGCTGTACCCTCTGCTTCTAATTCTGGATGCTAAATTGACAGATTCATGTTTGCAAGTTTTTATGTTAGAACAGTTGCATCTAAGTTTTATAAATTCCCCTTTTGGAATGGCTTTTAAAGAACTTGGAGCATGTGCACTTGTGTGATATAACAGCGTGTTTGTGGCAGTTTCTTTTCTGTATAATGACGTGGAGATCAGACCGTTATGATCCTTGACTATGGTTAAGTCTAAGAAGTTAATTTGACTTGGACTGTGGTCATAAGTTAACTTTATGTTGAAGGTATTCTGGTTAAACACTGTCATGAATTCATTCAAGTTTTCTAGGGATCCTTCCCATATGAATAGGACATCGTTGATGTATCTTACCCATAATGGAATTTGTTTAAAGTTTAAGTAGTGTCATTGGCTCCTAAAAATGCCAATCAACTGAATCAACCAATGAAAAATGATTATCAGTCTAAGCTAAAATGACACAAAATGATGGGACATATTTTCATGTGCTAAGATTTAAAATGAGCAATCACTGAATACTTAACGATTCCTATAATAATGAATGCATGTGCGATCGCACTAGCATTAGAATAAAGCAAACAACAATACCACATAACAAAGCATCTGATTGGTGCACTAGGACACACCTTAGAACCAATCAACGCCTCTATCCAGTCTCAACATCACAGTAGGAGTGATCTCTATGCACATAAATAATGAAAATCTGAGGCCTGGCGCACCCCCTCTGAGGAAGCATAATGTGAAACGCTTTGGTTTTTTTTTCAAAATTTTTATTGAGGTTGTGGTAAAAGCAATACAGCTTATGCATAATGATAAACAAAAGGAAATAATACATATATAGTAAATCACAACAAGACTGTTTCCATGTAGAAAAACAAGATGCACATTGAAAAGAATACTAAACTGAAGATTGGAACGTCATTTTCATTAGTAAACATACAGTAGGTATTTTATATGGTCTCATAAATAGAGTAGATTAACAAGTTGTGTTTCAAGCAATATCAACCATTTCGATTAAATAATGTGGTATGATGTGTAAATATGGTACCATATCTAAGGTGCGGTATGTGCAAGATAAACCGTGTGGTGAAATCTCCCGTATAGGGAGGTATATTATAGAGAGATGATGGTGATGGTGGGGGGGGGGGGGGGGGGGAGGTGAGAATTTAAATGTAAGAAGTGGACTCATATCGAAAGAGATGTACTCAATAATAGCCATACATACAATAGTCATGGAGGGGCCACTAAATTGAAGGAACCAACGTGACAGAATGTTGCATCTTAGCGAAGAGTATACTATTTTGTAATAATGCAGGACTACATACCTGTATGGAGGACTAGTTGGGCATAGATGGAGGTTGTATTCCACATACTAAAACTTAAGAAGTCACTATGGTACCAATAGGGAGAGTCTAATAGTGCTTGTAATGATTATAGAGGTGAAACATTGTGCAACTAGATATAAATGCAGGTCCAGCCTGCGCTAGAAGGTGGTACTACCTGAGGTAACTGGGATTAAAGCATAGCAAAGGCTTTAATTTATAATATGATTAAAGCACTCCTAGATATATACTCTAGGATAAGTAATCTGGAGATCATCAGAGCTTAACAGGCTCATACATCGATTGGAGATATAATATAAGAAACTAAACTGCAATCTTAGTACGCCAAAGAAAGCTGGAACATTGCTTATGTGCTACAGGTGATATGATATTAAGATGTTATATCTAGAACTATGCTGTGAGACTGTCTACTTGGAAAATATACCATCCTGCCGCCTCGGCCGCTGGCGGCAAGAAGTCACGTACCAATGTTGCACCCAAGCACAATAGGTATATATATGGTGTGAGAGCTTGTACATTTGGAAAACTATATAGTGAGATATTGGAATTCTAATGATCACATAAGGAGTGCAAACAATAAGAAGCCAATAGATATGATATAACACAGTATAAAATCATTTTTATCATCCCATAAAACAATCTAGTTAGCATAAATAAAACATAGTTAAATGAGTCAACAGGAAACTTTGAAGGGTAAGATGCTTATTCAGGCGACAATCAGAAGGTGTGACCTTAGCATATTAATTTGAGTAGTCCCAATTTCTATAATACTAGAGTCCTGCTTATGAGGAGAATAGAAAGATGCAGACCTACAGTAACTTGTATTCATCTTAGGAGCAGTAATAGCTGAGCAAAGTAAGCAACTGATAGGGAGCAAATATGATATAGCAAAAACCAAAAGTGACACAACCCACTATACATCTAATAAGTATGTTCAGGGCCAAACAATAACAAGGGGTTAAACAGGTTAATAAGACAGGCAACTGTGAAAGTCATAACAGCAATTTGCAAGCATAGCCCCTTAACATGCAAAAGATTAGGATGTCTATGCCTTGAGTCCTAAATATATAGCTGCTGTAAGTTTTTATCCAATGCCTCTGAGGATCGTGACCTCTGAGTACTGTTGCTGTAGCCCCTCTTCTCTGCCAACAATATCGTTCATCTTGTGAGGCTTAGCAGGCAAGACTAGCAAGGTATAAAGATAGAGGTGACTCACTGCACTTCCAATGCGCTTAGGCTCACCCAAAACCTCCGTTGAGACCTGTGGTGGAATCGCCTGTATGTCAGTCATACAGCTAGCTCCGAGAGCCTCTCCCTGTCTGACACCGCTGTCGCTGTAAGGAGGAACTGAAGAGGCAAGGCAGGAGGATGTTTTCTGTTCGGCTGGAGTCCGCCATCTTTGAGCTAGTCTCTGTTGGAGTGTTGGTGCGCTCTGCAGAGTTACTTCTTCCTCAACAGTAAATGTGGCCGCTGCTGAATCCAGCGGGTACTCTCCCTCCTCGAACGTGCTGCATCTTTGTGTAGTCTGGATATCAGGCAGGTTGTTATGAGTTTCATCTGTGCGGGTCTTGCTCACAAACGCCTCCAAAAGCCGGAAGGAGGCCTCTATAAAGCCCAGAGCTGTTATTTCCCAGTCTGCCACAGCTGCCATGCCACTCAAAGGGGCAGTAATGTAATCTTTAAAAGCTCTATTAAGATAGCGTTTACCTACACCCAAGGGTAGATTAGGTGTAAAGAGTAAGCCTCCTCAGTCCAGGGTAAAAGGCTAACTGTAACTTGTGCACGGGGAAGCCACGTGGAGAGATTATAAAACGCTGAAATATGCTGGCAGTCTGTCGAATCTCCTTTAGACATCCCCTTATGTAGGTAGCATGAAAGGGCGATCAAATAAACTGTGATAATGTTTTTAAAAGCATAGTTTTGCCTTAGTCTTCTAAATAAAGAGCCGGAGCTCCTGCAAGGTGCGACTGATCCTTTAGGCAGTTGGCTCCGCCCCCCGTCCTGTGTGTGTTTTAACTAGCTCTCTATGTTACATGTTTGTCTGTCAACAAGGGAAACTAGGAAATGGGGTTGGTGCTTGGAGACTCTCTCCTCTGTTTATTTGCTTAGCGACTATTCAAATATAAGACTATTAGTTCACATATCTAGGAACCATAGGGTTAATCCCTCTCCAGTTTGCAGAGCAACTAACTATATGTTATAAGACCATCAATCTATATTCACCATAACTCAACAATATAGAATAGTATTAACCCCTTCCCTAATACCAATAACGGATGCAATTTCTGCTATATTCACAGATAATTAACACTAATAGAATTTTTGAACAAACCAGACAGAGATTTGTTTTTAATATTTTCAAAGGCAGCATCTTTCCTAAAAAAAGTTCATCTGTCTATTTTAAAGTGATTGAATAAACGTTAATTTTTAATGTAATATTTGTTCCTTGTGCTTTTACAGCATTTTCTTTTTGTACCTATCATAGGTTTATTTGTATGTTAATACATTACTATGCCGTAGCACACTTTTGGATGTTGACCTCTCTACCTTCACAGTCCTTAACAAGGTAATCCAAAAGAAGAAAAAACTACAAGCTATCTAACCTTTTTTTTTAGGACCATTTTTTCTTGTTTAGTAAAATGATTAGGAAAGAGCTTTAGTCCTTTCTATTATGCCTCTACGATAAAAATATTTTTTTTTTGCCAGTTCCCATGCTTAAGGGGTTAACTACAGAACTGGGAAGCTGAGACTGGTTTGTGTGTATCAGGGACTGGAAGTCTCGGAGCAGAGGTTGAGAGTATTGTAAGTGAGCTGAGTGGACTAGGGGTGAAGTTTGGTCATTACTCCACAGGTTTGAGCAGTTCTAGTTTTTTTAAGAAAATATTGGGATGTAACTGGAATAAAAATAGAGGGAGGTGTAATGTCGCAGAGCTCGAAATTTGTGGAAATCCAACAAATGTAGTATTGGGAGATTTAATCATGGCTCCATTCCAGTCCATCAGAAGTGCCCCTACGTATCAAGCTGTCACCCACACTATACTATACTGTTTACCCACTATACCTCCGCTCCCGGAGCCCACTGCTACTCTAATAAATGTATTAACCCCTAAACCGCCGCTCACGGACCCCGCCGCCACCTCCATTATATTTATTAACCCCTAATCTGCCCCCCCACACCGCCGCCACCTCCATTATATTTATTAACCCCTAATCTGCCCCCCCTACACCGCCGCTACTATATTAAATTTATTAACCCCTAAGCCTAAGTCTAACAGTAACCCCCACTAACTTAAATATAATTTAAATAAATCTAAATAAATATTCCTAGCATTAACTAAATTATTCCTATTTAAAATGAAATACTTACCTATAAAATAAACCCTAAGATAGCTACAATATAACTAATAGTTACATTGTAGCTAGCTTAGGGTTTATTTTTATTTTATAGGCAACTTTGTATTTATTTTAACTAGGTACAAAGGTTATTAAATAGTTATTAACTATTTAATAACTACCTAGTGAAAATAAATACAAAAGTACCTGTAAAATAAAACCTAACCTAAGTTACAATTACACCTAACACTACACTATAATTAAATTAATTACCTACATTAACTACAATTAAATAAAATTAAGTACAAAAAACCCCCACTAAATTACAGGAAATAATAAAATAATTACAAGATTTTAAAACTAATTACACCTAATCTAATCCCCCTAACAAAATAAAAAAGCCCCCCAAAATAAAAAAAGCCCTACCCTACACTAAATTAAAAATAGCCCTTAAAAGTAATCAGCTCTTTTACCTGAAAAAAAAGTACAATACCCCCAACATTAAAACCCACCACCCACACACCCAAACCTACTCTAAAACCCACCCAATCCTCCCTTAAAAAAACCTAAAACTAACCCCTTGAAGATCACCTTACCTTGAGAAGGTAAGTCCTCAACGAAGCCAGGCCGAAGTCCTCAACGAAGCCGGGCGAAGTGGTCCTCCAGACGGACAGAAGTCTTCATCCAAGCCAGGCAGAAGAGGTCCTCCAGACGGGCAGAAGTCTTCATCCAGACGGCATCTTCTATCTTCATCCATCCGGCGCAGAGCGGCTCCATCTTCAAGACATCCGATGTGGAGCATCCTTCCTGGCCGACGACTACCCGACGAATGAAGGTTCCTTTAAGTGACGTCAGCCAAGATGGCGTCCCTTCAATTCCAATTGGCTGATAGAATTCTATCAGCCAATCGGAATTAAGGTAGGAAAAAGCCAATAGAATGCGAGCTCATTCCTATTGGCTGATTGGATCAGCCAATAGGATTGAATTTCAATCCTATTGGCTGATTGCATCAACCAATAGGATTTCTCCTACCTTAATTCCGATTGGCTTCGTTGAGGACTTCGGCCCGGTTGGGTGAAGACTTCTCAAGGTAAGGTGATCTTCAAGGGGTTAGTGTTAGGTTTTTTTAAGGGGGGATTGGGTGGGTTTTAGAGTAGGGTTGAGTGTGTGGGTGGTGGGTTTTAATGTTGGGGGGGTATTGTACTTTTTTTTTTAGGTAAAAGAGCTGATTACTTTGGGGCAATGCCCCGCAAAAAGCCCTTTTAAGGGCTATTTGTAATTTATGGTAGGGCTTTTTTATTTTGGGGGGCTTTTTTATTTTGTTAGGGGGATTAGATTAGGTGTAATTAGTTTAAAAATCTTTTAATTATTTTATTATTTTCTGTAATTTAGTGTTTGTTTGTTTTTGTACTTTAGATAATTTTATTTAATTTTATTTAATTGTAGTTAATGTAGGTAATTAATTTAATTATAGTGTAGTGTTAGGTGTAATTGTAACTTAGGTTAGGTTTTATTTTACAGGTAAATTTGTATTTATTTTAACTAGGTAGTTAATAACTATTTAATAACTATTGTACCTAGTTAAAATAAATACAAAGTTGCCTGTAAAATAAAAATAAACCCTAAGCTAGCTACAATGTAACTATTAGTTATAGTGTAGCTATCTTAGGGTTTATTTTATAGGTAAGTATTTAGTTTTAAATAGGAATAATTTAGTTAATGCTAGGAATATTTATTTAGATTTATTTAAATTATATTTAAGTTAGGGGGGGTTAGGGTTAGACTTAGGTTTAGGGGTTAATAAATTTAATATAGTGGTGGCTGTGTGGGGGGGCAAATTAGGGGTTAATAAATATAATGTAGGTGGTGGCGGGGTCTGTGAGCAGCAGTTTAGGGGTTAATACATTTATTAGAGTTGCGGTGGGCTCCGGGAGCGGCGGTTTAGGGGTTAAACACTTTATTTAGTTCTGGCGGGGTCCGTGAGTGGCGGTTTAGTTGTTAATAAGTTTATTAGAGTGGCGGTGGGCTCCGGGAGCGGTGGTTTAATGGTTAATAAGTATAATGTAGGTGGCGGCAGTGTGGGGGGGGCAGATTAGGGGTTAATAAATATAATGTAGGTGGTGGCGGGTCCGTGAGCGGCAGTTTAGGGGTTAATCCATTTATTAGAGTTGCGGTGGGCTCCGGGAGTGGCGGTTTAGGGGTTAAACACTTTATTTAGTTCTGGCGGGGTCTGTGAGTGGCGGTTTAGTTGTTAATAAGTTTATTAGAGTGGCGGTGGGTTCCAGGAGTGGCGGTTTAGGGGTTAATAAGTATAATGTAGGTGGCAGCAGTGTGGGGGGGCAGATTATGGGTCTTTAGACTCGGGGTACATGTTAGGGTGTTAGGTGTTGACATTACCATAGGAATCAATGGGATATTGGGCAGCAGTGAACATGAGTTTTCGCTGCTTTCAAACTCCCATTGATTCCTATGGCCTCCGCCGCATCCAGGGCGGCGGATTGAAAACCAGGTACGCTGGGCCGGAAAAGTGCAGAGCGTACCTGCTAGTTATTTGTTAACTAGCAAAAGTAGTCAGATAGTGCCGAACTTGCATTCGGAACATATGGAGTGACGTAAGCATCGATCTGTGTCCGACTGATTCTGGCGGATCGTATGTTACGTCACTAAATTCTACTTTTGCCGGTCTGTAGGGTTTGATAACTAAGGCGAATCAGGCTCACCACAAATATGCTGTGGAATTCCAGCGTATTTGCGGTTGAAAGCTTGATAAATAGAGACCATAGTATTCAAGCTCAGTGATTTTTTACTACTTTATCTAAACCATTGTAATGCATTAGAAGATATAATGTTTGAATTAGAAGCCACACATATACAAAATAACAGGAAAAACTAGTTAAACACATGAAAAACTACAAGAAACAGGCAAGGAAGTTTTTGTTGGGGTTTTATAGAAACAATAGGTACATAGCCAAAGCAAAAAGAAAACATAACATCAAATTGATTGCTGATTGTGAATCAACACAGGGTTTTTTTTTTCACTTAAAGGGACATAATACTCATATACTAAATCACTTGAAAGTGTAGCAGCATAACTGTTAAAAGCTGAAGTGAAAATATCACCTGAGCATCTCTATGTAAAAAGGGAAGATATTTTACCTCACAATTTCTTCAGCTCACAAACTTAAGTGCTCTGTGAACAGTTTATACTTCAGCTGCTCTCCAGCTGCAAGTTGAAAAGATTCCAGGTGCATGCTCTCTTCCAAGTCCTGGGTCTAGCATCCTGATTGGCTGCTTAAAGTCTCTTTACTGTGGGGTGTGAATATTCTGAAATTCTGAGGTAAAATATCTTCCTTTTTTACATAGAGATGCTCAGGTGATATTTTCTAGTCAGCTTTTTACAGCTATCCTGCATCACTTTCAAGTGCTTCAACATTTGGGTATTGTGTCCCTTTAATTTACAGTTCACTGTCCCTTTAATACAGTATTGAAATAAAAAATAACAATTTAGTTGGCATCTAATAAATTAAAAAACAATTAGGTTGGTAAAACATTTTAAATCAATAATGTGTGCCAATAACAATTTAACATTATTTTGTGTATTTTTAATTTACCAAATAACACTTGTAAACATGTTTTTACAAGTGCTTTCAGCTTAATTTTCTTTTTTTTTTCAAATATAGAAATGTTTATTTCTGTTTATGTTTATTAACATGAACTATGTGGAAAAAAAACTTTAAAGAGAGCACCATACAAATACCCAACAATTGATGCAAAAAAAGGGGTCAGAATAGGTCAAACAAATATTTTATATCTGCAAAAGTTAAAACATTCTGCAAAAGTCTCCTTGCGTTTTATTCTGATGAACTGGAACATTGGTGCCCCAAATGGACAAATCAAAATGATACTTTCATGATTCACACTTTAATATAATCTAGTAAATAATAGTATATAATATAATACAATATACAGTAATATAGTATAATATTTTATAATTCATGCAATATATTGTAGCAAACATTGCTGCCATCTAGTGCTCGAGTATATAACATTTTTACAAACTGATGCAACACTGCTGCCACGTAATATTCCAGGCACAGCAAGCTTTTGAGTCTTCCTAGGCCTGCACTTCAACAAAGGATACCAAGAAACAGGGTGGATAAAAATCAATGAGTTAAAAATTTTTTTTATTTAAATCTGATTTTTTTTTTAAAATAGGAATTGTTTTAAATAAAATGCTTTCTGAGTGAAAAATCTAACTGAAGATAATTTTCTATTTAAGATACACTATGATCCAAAGGTCATTCACCCTGAAATAAGGATTCGTTTTTTAATTATGTATCATGAGGCTGCATATTCATGGCTATAATGTTTTTTTTTTGTTTTTGTTTTCCAAAAGTTTTTTATTGATTTTGACAAATAGTTACAAAACAATAATACAACTCATAATATTGTCAAGTTGCAAATAATTACATAGTTTAATTCCAGTAAAAACAACATATTGTGGTCATCTGTATCATGGTACCTTTTCAAACATAACAAAGGGAGGTATTCAGGTGTTTAACAATGAAGAAGTAAGCTTTGCCAAAGTGATGGTATGGTTAATCAATTTCTTAGTTGCCTAGATTGATGAAACTTCTAGGGTGGATAATAATAAGTAATCTCATCAGTTTAGTAACATATTAGGGTCTATACCTGCCAGCTGGCTATAGGTCGGAGGAGAAAGAGAGGGGGGTGTTTGGGTCAAAGGAATAGAGGAGGGCGGGAGAAAAGAAGACGAGAAGGAGAAGGGTCACACAAATAGAGGAGGGAAAAATTCACCACTTAAATGAAAATAGTTGAGGTCACTTATTTGTGTAGCCAAATGTCCCAGACCAGCCAATAGTTGTAGAAGTATTTTTCCATCCCAGTCATATAGTCAACCATTGCATTAATCTCGGCCAGACGTGGAGGGTCAGGCTTCTTCCATGTTCAGGCAATACATAATTTGGTAGCCGTGAATATATAAATCACTAGCCTCCTTGACGTATCGGGAACCGTGTTTTCAATAATGTGTAGTAGGGCGTTACATGGCGATATTGAAGGCATAAGCTTCAGGGATTCGCATAGTTACCAATTTCCTCCCACAGTGGGCTAAGCTTGGGGTATCCCCACCATATATGTAGGTCCAACCCTAAAGATCCACATCCCCGCCAACATAACGGCGAGGATGTTGGATACATTGTAGCTAATCTGGCTGGTGTTCTATGCCATTTCAGGAGGAGCTTAATATATACATCCAACATAGTAATACAATGTACTGTTTTTTTTGGCAAGAGAGACAGCCATATCCCAGTCTTGATCAGAGAAGGTAATGCCCATTTCTTTGCTCCATGCTCTATATTGCCATGGTAGCCCTGGAATGAGATCTGTTAAGAGAAAGTTGTAGTGAACAGTGAGAGGTTTAGAGGGTTTGGAACCACTCCTCCAACGACTCTCCCACGGAGTAACTTTCCTGATGGATTCTGTGGGGAACCCCCAGGACCTCAAGAAACTAAGGACTCGGAGACGCTTAAATGGCAGCCAAGAAGGAACTGGGTCAAATCTGAGAGATATCATGTTTGCATTAAGCTTCGAGCTTTGATCATATAGATCGGTTATGGTCTCAAATCCGTTTAGTTCCCAGTCTCTTGTGTGGGTGTTGGTCAGATCCCAGAATAAGCCTGACAGATGATGGGTTGGGGAAGGATGTGGAGCGATCAATGTTCGGCTTTTCAGATTTTGCCATAATAGAAGGTTATGTTTCACAATCATATTATGAATGCTAGATGTGAGTTTTCTCTTGTTGGGGACCCAGACTATGTCTTTTAGTCCTAAGTCTGCTGGTGTACTAGCTGTTTCTAGTAAGTACCACCTAGGTTTATTCTCCTTGAGACCCCACTCTGTAATATGTGATAACCGTGCAGCTTCATAGTACATGAAGATATTGGGGGCCGCGATACCCCCTTTAGCGTAGGGCCTGTGTAAGGTATTATAAGCAATGTGTTTTGTTACTCCAGATATGATTGGCAACAATTTATGTATTTCATATAATGTGGAGTGGGGGACATTGAGCGGGATACACCGGAATAAATATAATGCTTTTGGTAACAGTGACATCTTAACAGAAGCCACTCTACCCAGCCAAGACAATTCTTTGAAGTCCCACTTATTTAATAGTAGTTTGAAATCTGCAATCAGGGCCTCATAATTTTTACATAGAGTATGGTCTGTCTCGGTGCTTAGAAATACACCCAAGTGTTAGAGATGACATAATGACCAGGTGAACGAATAAATGGATTGTAATTGTCTTAAGGTGGGTTGTTCTATGTGAATGGGGTATGCCTCAGTTTTGTTATAATTAATTTTGTAATAACTTATTCTACCAAATTATCTATCAGATTGAAGACTGCTTGCATGTAGTTTAGTTGATCTGTCAGTAGGAGGGTGATGTCATCCGCAAACAAATATATTATCTTGTGAGGTGTTGTGAGAGGAACGCCCTTAATTGTTGTGGATTTCCTAATTGCTTGCGCAAACGGCTCTATCACTAAGGCAAAAATAAGTGGTGAGAGTGGACATCCTTGTCTTGTCCCGTTGCAGATCGGGAATTCAGGGGAGCAGAATCCCAACCCTCTAACACGAGCGTATGGCGCCAAATATAGTGCTTTAATAACTAGAATGAAAAGCTCAGGTATCCTAAAAGAACAAAGAACCTCCAACACATAATCCCTTCTGACTCTGTCAAAGGCTTTCTCAGCATCAAGTGACAGAGCCAGCATGGGGATCCCTGTTCGTTGGGCCTCTGTGAAGACTGAAATCAGTCTCCTTGTATTGTCGGGCCTTGTCGGCCCATTGTGAACCCAACTTGGTCATGGTGTATTATGGAGGGTAAAATGTGAACTAATCTGTTCACAATAAGCTTTGAGTAGAGTTTGATGTCTAAGTTTATAAGGGATATAGGTCGATAATTGCTACATTCAATTTGACTTTTCCCCGGTTTTGGGATTGGGATAATAGGTGCTTCTAAAAACTCTCTTAGTACCTTCCCTGTTGTCATGATTTCATTAAAAAGGTTTCTCAGCACTGTGGCAATTAACGGTCCTAATTTCTTATAGAATGTGCCTGTGAAACCGTCCAGCCCTGGTGCCTTGTTACTTTGAATCTGTTTAAGGGTTTCCCCAACCTCATCCAGGGTAAAAGGCTGAGCTAAACTTACTCTGTCCCTTTCTGTTAATGTAGGTAAATTCTGCCGGGGTATATGCAGTCTGGCCATTATGTGTAATGTGTGGGATTCTCGCTATCGCTGCTCTCTGTCTGAGTTTTTTAGCTAGGAGTGTATCTGCCTTATTGCTCTTAGAATATATTAGCTGTTTGAACCTAATTGCGGCCTCCTGAACTCTCTGAAGTTCTCTATCTTTAATGAGTTCCTTTAGGTGAAGTATTTTATCTGAGAGAGCTGGCGTGGGGTTAACTTTATTTAATCTGTCCATCTGCCTAAAATCACACACTAATTTACCCAACGGAACTCCCTTTTCTTTTTTAACTTTAGCTATAGTGCTTATACAAAATCCCCTAATGTACGACTTGAGGGCTGCCCATCTGATTTGATGTGAGGTCCCACCTTCTGGGTTATTGTAGAGATAATCCCTCACTGTCTCCTAAAGCGAACCAAGGAAGAGTGGCTCGGACCAAAGCGTCTGAGGGAACTTCCACATCTGTCTAGATGAGAGAGTCGTGTTCCCTGGCAAGGTAAGTGAAACCTAGTCATGGTCTGACCATGAACAAGGAGATATTTTTGCGCCTTGGATTCTGTTCAGAGTCCAAGAATCAGTAAAAAAAAAAAATCCAGGCGTAAGTAGGATTTATGAGTTGGGGATAAGTATGAATAGTCTCTATCCAATGGGTGCATGGATCTCCATACGTCAAAGAGCTGATATTGATAAATAAGGTCTAGAAACTTGGGGGCAGCCGAATTAGCAAATGTGTCAGTGGTACCTGGTCAAGAGGATCTTTTATCCATGTCTGGATCCCATATTAGATTAAATCTCCCCCCAAAATGAAGGTACACTGTTTGATTTTGTCGATCAGACCTAGTGTCTTCCGTAAGAATTTCAGCTGACCCTGGTTGGGAGCATAGATGTTGGCTAGGGTGAATGTGGAATTGTATAATTTGCATACTAACATGAGGTATCTACTCTCCACATCTTGCTCTAAATGCAAAGGCTGGAATGTGATATTTTTATTGATCAGGATTGCTACTTCCCTAATTTTCCCAATATAGGAGGACGTATATATGTTGGGAAACTGTGCAGATTTAGTCTAACATTTTCTCCTTCAACCCAATGTGTTTCCTTGAGAAATGCAATGTCAGTTTTCAGCATTTTTAAATAGTTCAACAGGCTTCGCTTTGTAGGGGAATTGAGGCCCCTAGTGTTTAACCCCTTAATGACCACAGCACTTTTCCATTTTCTGTCCGTTTGGGACCAAGGCTATTTTTACATTTTTGCTGTGTTTGTGTTTAGCTGTAATTTTCCTCTTACTCATTTACCGTACCCATACATATTATATACCGTTTTTCTCGCCATTAAATGGACTTTCTAAAGATACCATTATTTTCATCATATCTTATAATTTACTATAAAAAAAATATAAAATATGAGGAAAAATTGAAAAAAGATACACTTTTTCTAACTTTGACCCCCAAAATCTGTTACACATCTACAACCACCAAAAAACACCCATGCTAAATAGTTTCTAAATTTTGTCCTGAGTTTAGAAATACCCAATGTTTACATGTTCTTTACTTTTTTTGCAAGTTATAGGGCAATAAATACAAATAGCACTTTGCTATTTCCAAACCATTTTTTTTTTCAAAATTAGCGCTAGTTACATTAGAACACTAATATCTTTCAAGAATCTCTGAATATCTATTGACATATATATATTTTTTTTTAGTAGACATCCCAAAGTATTGATCTAGGCCCATTTTTGTATATTTCATGCCACCATTTCACCGCCAAATGCGATCAAATAAAAAAAATTGTTCACTTTTTCACAAATTTTTTCACAAACTTTAGGTTTCTCACTGAAATTATTTACAAACAGCTTGTGCAATTATGGCACAAATGGTTGTAAATTGTTCTCTGGGATCCCCTTTGTTCAGAAATAGCAGACTTATATGGCTTTGGTGTTGCTTTTTGGTAATTAGAATGCCACTAAATGCCACTGCGCACCACACGTGTATTATGCCCAGCAGTGAAGGGGTTAATTAGGGAGCATGTAGGGAGCTTTTTGGGGTAATTTTAGCTTTAGTGTAGTGTAGTAGACAACCCCAAGTATTGATCTAGGCCCATTTTGGTATATTTCATGCCACCATTTAGGTAGCTTGTAGGGAGCTTGCAGGGTTAATATCACATTTAGAGTAGAGCTCAGCCTCCCACCTGAAACATCAGACCCCCTGATCCCTCCCAAACAGCTCTCTTCCCTCCCCCACCCCAAAATTGTCCCCGCCATCTTAAGTACTGGCAGAAAGTCTGCCAGTACTAAAATAAAAGCTATATTTGGTTTTTTTGTGTGTTTTTAAAAAAGCATATTTACATATGCTGCTGTGTACTATCCCCCCTTAGCCCCTAACCTCACTGATCCCCCCCAAACAGCTCTATAACCCTCCCACTCTAACTTAATCTGCGCCATCTTGGGTACTGGCAGCTGTCTGCCAGTACCCAGTTTAGAAGAAAACATGCTTTTTTTTAATTTTTACTAATTTTTTCTGTAGTGTAGCTTCCCCCCACACCAAACCAACCCCCCACCCCTCCACGATCTCTTTTTGTGAGATTTGGGCATTTCTTATTAAAGATTTGGGCATTTCTTATTAAAGATATTTGCCGTAGTGTAGCGGTTCCCACCCGCTCCCGCCCGTGCACGCGCCCGCCCGCCACCCTCCGTGCACGCGCGCGCCCCCTAACGTTCCCGCCCCCGATCCCGCCCCCCTTGACTAAACAGCACACACCGATGGCCGCCCACCCGCCTCCCAAGCCGGCTCCCACCCACCAACGATACCGGCCATCGATGTCCGGTGCAGAGAGGGCCACAGAGTGGCTCTCTCTGCACCGGAAGGCCATGTAAGGTTATTGCAGGATGCCTCCATATCGAGGCATCACTGCAATAACCGGAAAGCAGCTGGAAGCGATCAGGATCGCTTCCAGCTGCTTTCCACACAGAGGACGTGCAGGGTACGTCCTCAGGCATTAACTGCCTTTTTTTTTAGGACGTACCCTGCACGTCCTCGGTCATTAAGGGGTTAAGGTGGATAGAGTTAATTGTGGGGAGTATGCCATGTTAATCAGGGAGATAAAGAAAAAAAAAGGGAAGGGGAAGCAGGGTGGTGGGGGGGGGAGAGGAAAGGAGACGAGAGGTAGAAGAATAGCCAAGAGGAAGGGGGTGGGGAAAGAGATCCAATTAAAAAGAAATAAAGCAGCTTTGATGACAAATGCTGGTAAAGTCAGGTGATTCACTTAATTATTTGCAATGTTGTTAGGACCTGTTTATAGCATAGGATTCATCTCATCAAATCAGCAATAAACACAATTGATGGCCGAATCAAACTATTGAATTGACAGAATAAAGGTTTCTATAGGATATATTTTCCTCTGCTTACTATGTAAGCACACTGGTATAGGGACAGCAAGGGGGGGGGGATGAGGTAGGGTAGAGGGTTATAGACCGCTATAAGTTATATTTTCTCTTGTGTGTTAGGTCCACTTAGTGGTATTAAAAGGGAAGGGAAAGGCAAGCTAAATACAGGGGGAAGGAGGTGGAGCCAGTGCCAACACAGGGGATATTGGTGGGTATCTTATGGATAGGGGTATGTTTTGCATAAATAGAAAGAGAAGTAAAAATGTGGGGGCCTATCCCCCAGGGGGCTAATAATGTATCAAGTACATATAAACAGAAATATAAATATAAATAAGGGATTTGAGGTTGGTAACTAACCTCAGCATGTACAGAGACAATAAAGTGAACATAATATACAACAATAATAACATAACAAAATTTGAATCAACTAAACACAGTATAAGCAAGCAGTCAAACTACAGGTAAATGGGTGATGCTTAGATTTCTAAGTGTTCTAGGACATCGAAGTGTCCGTCCATGGACAAATACCTATAATAGCTTAAGTGCGTGCGGTGTTAGCCTATAAATAGAAGCACATACTTTGTGTCTCAAAATAATAATAAGGAGTTGGAGAGCCTATAGAGATATAGGGGCCTATATAGAAAAGATTTAGAGTTATAGAGGTACCTTTTTTCCCCAACTTCTTGTAAGTTGCATCATCTAGTGCCTCTTCATCAGTTATCTTAACAGGAGGGTATTAATATATTGTCTCTCGTTGCTTTGGTTGCATTATGGGGCATATACACTGGCTTGGTCGGTTGGGGGCCTTTTCAGTCTGTCTCATTCTCAATTGTAGGCTACCTTTGATGTATTATTTATTTTACTTGAGTTTTCACTTAGCTAACTTCAGCGTGTACAAACATAAAAAGACATAAATAGCATGAAATAATATTGAAATAACACAACTCGAGTTAGCAAACAGTTGAATTACAGGTTTGTGCAAAATTCAATGGTCACGTAGTACCCTGGGGTAACATATGGTCTGTCCAGGGCAGATGGCTAGCCCGGACAAACACCAGTATGGGTAGTGTTAGCATATTTAGGATCTAGAGAACCCATCCACCTACACCGGACCCAGCAAATTATGTCAAAGCGGAGTTTCCCCGCAGGCTAATAGCATTTGAGCAATGGCATTCCAATTGTGCTAAACAGGGTTAGCAGGTCAACTGGGTTGGATGAGGCACCCTGAGCTTTTAGAATGTATAACTAGATCACGGTTATGGCGGGGCAGGTCCAGGGACCCATAGTCCAATAGAGGCAAAGGTAGCACCATGGGGTGTACCCCGCTGAAAGAATTAAGCTGTGTCGATGAGGAATGTATACTGTACTTATGTGGGACTTACTTTTAAGCTTAAATAGGCCTAGTTGTACAGGTATAAAATAGAGGGCGCACTATAGCAATTCCTTTCTAGTGTATAGGTATGTGCTTTTCCTAACTTATAACATAGAAATGGAGGAATGTCATTAGGTAGTAGCCCTTCCGAGTGTGTATAGGATGATAAGCATATCCACATAACAAACCAAAAATTTGAACATGCAAGAAAAAAAAACAAGCATTATAAAATATACATTACAGACAGATATAAGTCTCTCACGTAGATGTGGTTTGTGGAGATAAGTAGAACACATCAACCTCTGCCCACTTCATCTATATTAGAACCAGAGTCTTGGTTTTGCCGCTTGGCAGTTGAAAGTTGGGGCCTTTGTGGAAGCGGATCCCATTCTCTAGCTGTAGGGCTCAACCTCCCTCCCCTCTGCGGGCCAGGTGTCTGAAGATCCTAGGCTACAAAAGGCCCATGTAGTGGAGAACTTGAAATCCATAAGAGGTCGGGAAACCAATGTTCTAACAGATCCTTTCCTTTGGATGGAATGTCTTATGAGACCAAAGAACCATCTTTATAGATGAGTAGCTTAGTCGGGTATCCCCATCTTTATTTCACTCCCCTTATCCTCAGGATAGTCGTAATGTTTAAAAATGAACTTATCTTTTTCATGGAGTATTGGGAGAGGTCCCGGAACACCTGATCACAGATGAAGCGAGAGCTGATGCAGGATCTCTGAGTGAGGATTAGTCTCCAACCCTGAAGGAGTGTTATCATTGACAGCTGTGAACTGCGAGAGATGTCCTTGGAATCGCAGCAGAGTGTTGTTTCTTCTTAGCTCCTTGAGGCATTATAACTGCTCAGAACTGCTGGATATTGAGACACTGTAGTAGCCCCCTAGGTAGAAATAGCCCGTGTAGCTCAGGCCATAATTGCGTTAAGGTGGGACCTAGTTGACATTATAAGTAAGGCCGTAATAAGTGAGGTGGGTCTTGGAGCTAACTTTATCTGCTGCTAATGTTGTCTCCCCTCAGGGACACCACCACTGGACCAGGATGGTAAAGGGAACCTGGATATGACCAAGTCTAACTCACAGAGCGGGAAAGGATAAGGGGAGACACTGGCTGTTGCGTTATAAACTGGGGTGATCAGACTGTAGGGGTGTCTGGTGATTTAAGTAAGTGTTGCCAGAAGAACACTCATTTACATATGTGTATACTTCTTATATAAAAAGGCGTTAGATTTTGAGCTGTTCAGGGGGCTGGAAACAACCAAGTTCAGTAGTAGCTTAAAAGTCTTGTAAAGGCAGTAAAATACTTCAAAGAGTAATCACCAAGAAAGCCCCTCTTAATATACTGCCACAAGGTGCGGTGAAGGTAGGTGGCCTCCTTTATCTCAGTAGGGGATGTTTCTAGCTAGGCTGCTTGCCACGTGTGTGAATTTTCAAAATAGGTGTGGTAGTCTATGTACCCTAAATACAGGCTTTATAAGAGTGAACCGCTTAGCTGTGTTTTAGGGAGGTCTTTAACGTTTTAGCCCCCGTATGAAACTGAGTTTCTCTTCTGCAGGTGAATCTGTTCACTGCGTGTGCCCAGTAGTAGTTTCAGGCAGTTCATTATAATAAGTTATACCTGGGTATAGAGAGCCCTTAGGGGGTCCCTAGAACATGAAATCAGCCCCAAGGGAGGGTAACTGAGCAAGATCATGTGGGTCCTTGGCCTCCGTTAAACCCGGTGCGATTTATAGTGTGCTGATGCATGTGTAGGAACTTACTGCTATGCCGTAGACAGGTTGCAGGGTAAAGCAAGATGGCTGCTGTTCTCGCCACTGCTCTCTCTTCTCGATGCTCCACACACCGGGTCATACAGCCACCAACCTGTTCTCCAGTATCCTCTCCACCTCAGCGGGTAAGTAGGTATGGTGAAAGGCCGGTCTTATCGAGTATTCTGTCCTGCCGGGAACCTTGCGACCTGCAGTTCCAAGTTCCGTTAGGGCCTCTGAAGTGGAAATGATCCGAGTATGGGCTATAACCTGCAGGCAAATACCCACTACAGCGGCTAATATATGCTAGACCCGGCGCGGAGCCCCGACCCTCTAGTGTCTAGATAGGGGTAATATGCTGCTCCAAGCTATTTAGTTTTAGACTGCGACAACTGTTTACTGTAGATGGTCGCTGCTGTAGTTCATTTATATCCAACCCAGAGCACCTATTCTCTGATCAATTTGCTAAATCTTTATATTTTACAGGCGGTGTTAAGCTCCCTTTTGTCAGGGTTCAATGAGATCTAGTGAGATGCGACCATCCGGTTCAGAAGCTGACTCCGCCCCCATGGCTATAATGTTTAATTTGTTTTGTTACAGAAATAAAATGCATCTTCCTCGTGGCAAAAATGTACATACAAATAAACATACAAAGTTTAGAAATAAACCTTAATTAAAGGAACAATAAAGCCCAAATTTTCCTTTTATGAGTCAGATAAAGCATACAATTTTATACAACTTTCCAACTTCCATCACATTGTTTCATACTCCTCGTATCCTTTGTTGAAGGAGCAAAGATGCACTACTGGGTGCTATCTGAACACATCAGGTGAGCCAATAACAAGATGTATATATGTGCAGCCACTAATCCGTGCTTTGCAGCTCCTATTTCTACTTAGATATGCTTTTCACCAAAGAATACTACGAGAAAAAAGAAAATGAGATAATAGAAGTACATTGGAAAGTTGTTTAAAAATAAAAAAGTGGTGGTTCTAGAGGAGGTGCTCAGGTGTGTGGTTAGGTGAATCACCTGTGCAGCATCACCTCCACCCCAAGCCTTGGCGGTATCTTCGCGCTTAAACCCTCTACCTTAGGGTGGCTTTCCTAGCTAATTTCACCGCTACTAGAACCGGACAGTGCCATTCCAAGCACTGGGCTGCAAACTGCAGTAGTTATAGGATCTATCACTCTTCCTTAAAATATCATCCTATTAAGAGATAATCACTAAAGGATTTTGTCGTTTCTCTTGCAACTGAATCCTTCTCAGCTAACCAGAGGATAAGTCCCAAGGAGGCCTGATACGCTGAAGCTCCACCGGCTGTCTTCTCCATTAAGGGCGCTAAAAACGACACGGATCCCACTCTAACCTTACCCGGCTAGAAGAGAGACCCTTTCAACTTAATTTACCTTACCTTGTATAGACCCGGGATCTGCTGCTCAGGAGAGACGCCACTGCGGATCATTGCTGACGGCGGTACCGGATAGAGAGGCTCTGAACTGGGCACTTCCTTTTTCGGTCGTTCAGTCCCCTCCCACCGGTGCTGCGTGAGGGGACTCGACCGCTGCATGTATCCAGGAGCCTTACCCACATAACAGGTGCGAGTGTCTCCGCTACAGTTCCCTCTCCTGAGCACCCCTGGACTCCCGGCAGCTGCCTAACACCGTCTACCTCTCAAAAAACTTGGCCGGACGCCCCTCTCCCACCGGTGCTGCGCGAGAGGGGTGCCCCCAGAAAACGGGTCTCTCCTGTCTGCAGACATCCTGATCTTCGACGGGTAATATTGTTGACTATTTTTCTCTCCCTCATTAACTGTTTCTCCCTGCCTCCACCAAATAACTGTATTATCCACACAAAACCAAGCTTTGGCAAGGGGAGATAAGGAGGAAAAAGAGTCTTGGGACTATTAACACATTGATTAACTTGGCCCCTGGGCTGCTTGGCTCTCAATTTTCGGGGAAAGTTATACCCCCCCCCTCCGGGTTAAAAGTCTTAGCTACTCAATAATTCCTTTGGTCAATGTGTATTCATTTCTCTCGTATGCTGGTGATACAGACCACTTAAATTAAAAAGGGAACTGTTTGTCTCAATACGAACTCTACTTGTAAAAAACACCCACATCCTAGTCTATATGCTGTAAGAACTGCCCTTATTGAATGGGAAACAAATACTTTAAATTCTCAAATATTATGTCTCAATTAGTTCATACAGAGAAAAGCTAATATTGTTAATTGCAGATGTTATTCTAAATATGATGTTTTAACTATTCTGAAACTGTGGTCAGAAGAGGAGAAATCCTAACTTGAAACTCTTTGTTTAAACACTTCGTATGGCTAAGCACTATATCTTTTCTCTCAAAAATATATTATTGTATGAACTAAGCTAGGGTTTCACTTTGATGTATATACGATAGTTATAAACTTAGAATCATTGCTTTCTTGTCTTAGAGTATATGTTTAAATCTATCCTTAGATGGTCACATTTGAAGATGGTCTACTTCATTTACTCATACTAAAGAAAATAGGTCCTCTCAAATACTGCTATCAAGTGAGGTAGTTTCTACCTCATACAAAATTTCTGACACATAGTTGATACAAGCAGATTCATCACAAGCTTACGCTATAATAGCTCCTTGTAACTTATGAAATATATTAATAGGTGATATTGAACCAGATTATAATTGCTGTATAAATAAACAACTTTAATCTTTACAACAGAAAAAGAGAGAGATCTCTTCCCTATTTTAGGTATAGACACTGATTTAAAAAATTTCACTATTCTTTTAGACACATATCACTGAAGCTTGAATATTTTTTTTTTTTTTTCTTTTCTTTTCTTTTGGCACCTTATTCTATGAAATGCCACTAAACTCACATATTTGAACCCACAGTACAATAGCAAAATACCTTGATTGATTTAGTTAAGGACAATCTAAGGGTAGTTCAGCACAAACTAGCTGATACTATCATTCTCTTGTCTCGTGAAACACTTATTTTTTTTTTTTTCGCTCTGATTTTCTTTGACTGCCTTGTTTTTTCTTTATCACTACACTCACAACTTCTCACTCTCCCGGTTTCTATCCCCCCTCCGGGATCTCACATTTTCACTTCCCCCCCCCCTTTTTTTTTTTTTTTTTTTTTTCCCCTCACCATCAACCACTATCACTCAGCACTCTCTTCTTCACGTTCACACACACCCACGTAGCGTATGGATAAATTTTTTTCCACTTCAACCAAGACACTCTCCCCAAATATGGCAGCCAGACAAAGGGACAAGAAAACCAAAAATACTCAAGAACTCGTGGCTGAAACACTACCTATTTCACCACACAGGGTAGCTATTTCTGAATCTACTACCCTACAGAATCTGGTCACCAGTATATCAGAGGCCCTAGGACCTAAATTTGACGCCCTCAGATCAGAGATTAAACAAGATATTATGTCACTATCTCAAGAGATTAAGCAATTTTCAATTAGAATTCAGGATATGGAACAACGAATATCAGATCTAGATGATTTAACAACAATACACACCTCAAAAATTGAGACCTCAAGTAATAATATGCAAAAAATCTATGACAGACTAGAGGATCTGGAAAATCGTTCCAGAAGGAATAACATACGTATTATAGGCCTTCCAGAGGACAAGCAATACGATAATCTAAGTCTTTTTATATCTGATAAACTTACCAAAGCTTTAAAAATTCCCACAACTTATCATCCAATCATAGTGGAAAGAGCACATAGAGTAGGTAACCCTCGCTCAGACAATAAAAACATTGCATGCCCAAGACCTATAATAGCGAAATTATTGAATTTCCAGGACAGGAACATGATATTACAATATTATCGCAAAAGCCAACCAATTCTTATAGACAATGCTACGATCTTAATCTTTCAAGATTTCTCAGCTTATACAGCTTCTAAAAGAAGAGAACTAGCTCCCATCTGTACCAAGTTCATACATAAGGGACATCGTGCTGCTATAATTTACCCCTTTAAACTCAGAGTTGTAGTCAATGACACCGTACATTTATTTGAAGATGCTCAAACAGCTGAGAGCTTTTTTAAGACGATAAATTCTTAATTATAAAATGATTTTTACACTTAAGGAAGGGATAACGCCTATGACTAGGGAATCCCCATGGGTTGGGGACGTTGCGACTGCTTGTATGAATGGGTTTTTGCTTTTTTTTTTTTTTCCCCCTATGTTTTTTTCCCCTTTTTTTTTTTTTTTTTTTTTTTCTCTCCCTCTCCATAGATGTAAATGTCACGCGAGTTAAATAAACTGAAAATTGTGTCGTGGAATGTTGGTGGCATCTCGACCCCCATTAAACGTAAGGCGATCCTTACCCATTTACGAAAGATCCACACAGATATCGGCCTTCTTCAAGAAACCCATTTAAATTTAGAGGAATCTCTAAAATTAAAGGCACAATGGGTTAAAGAAGTTTTTATAGCACCAAGTGTTGGGAAAAAAAGAGGGGTAGTCATTCTTATTGGGAAAAAAGCGGAAGTAAAGGTTTTGCACTCTGAGGCTGACTCTGGGGGGAGATATGTTCTGGTAAAATTTAAGATTGCCCAGGCAATCTACACACTATGTAATATATATGGTCCAAACATCTCTGATCCAGAGTTTTGGAATCTAATGCAATCTAAACTTCTCTTGCTTAACGAAGGTCACTTAATCTTAGGGGGTGACTTTAACATGGCCCCACAATGCCCCTTAGACAGACTTAGGAATAAGGCTAAGCACCTGAAGCAGAAAAAAGATAATCTAGACTCTAAAATACTTAAGAAAATTCAACATAATCTTGCAATTCGAGATATCTGGAGAGTCCAAAATCCAGATGTCCAGAACTTTACTTGCCTTTCTAAAGCCCATAAGACCCTTTCTAGGATTGACCTCTTTCTCACTGATGAACGTTTAACCATCACAAAAGTTAAAGCCGAAATAATGCCAATTCTTCTATCCGATCATGGACCTATCTCTCTTGAACTACATTTGGATTATCACCGGCCTAAAATGTCGCGCTTTCTTTTTCCTTATCATCTTAATACCGACTCTAAATTTAAAAACTGGATCAGAAATAAGTTTTCTGAATATGCTAATTTTAATAAAGACTATGTGCAGCGCCCAGAAATCTTCTGGGAGGCTGCAAAAGCAGTGCTTAGAGGAGAAATCACGGCCTATGCTGCAATGCTATCTAAAAAGCTTAAATTAAGAGAAAGAGAAATATGTAACTCTCTGGTTAACTCATATAATCACTTCCTACTTGAAAAATCTCCATTAAATTGGGCGAAATACATCCGCGCTAAAAATAGTAGGGACACTTTCTTACTGACTCAAGAAACACACAGAGAACTTAGATTTCAAGCTAAGCTACACAGATTTGGAAATAAATCGGGGAGAATGTTAGCCAGACTAGTTAAAAACGAAGGAAGTAAACCAACGATAGAAAGACTCGTACATGACGGGAAGCAATTAACGAAACCTGAAGATATATCTAATCTATTCATAGACTATTTTCGGGATATATATACTTGTAGAGGATATGATGATGCAAAAGCCTCAGAGTTCTGGAGCAAAATCACCCATCCAGTAATTCCAGCCGATGAGATAACTAGCCTTAACTCTCCAATCTTAAAAGAAGAGATAGAGAAGGTAATCTCTAATCTCTCCTCCAATAAAGCAGCGGGCCCAGATGGACTCCCGAATGAAGTCTATAAAATTTTAACATGCGAAATAACGCCTTATCTGGCCAATCTTTACAATGATATCTATCTTGACGGCAAATCGGTCTCACCCTCCTTCTCTGCCTCTTTTACAACTTTGATCTTAAAGGGGGGGAAGGATCCTTCGCAAAAAGAATCTTATAGGCCAATTGCCTTGCTGAATTCTGATTACAAAATCCTGTCTTCCATTTTAGCAAATAGGCTACAGACCATTTTACCCAAAATAATCCACACAGACCAAGCTGGCTTTCTTAATAAGCGAAATTCAGCTGCAAAAATCAGAGAACTTCTTGTTACTCTGGATTATATCCAGAGTACTCCTCCTGCGGAGGTGGGGAGAGAGGACACCCCAGATTTAGCCATTTTATCTATCGACGCAGAAAAAGCGTTTGACTCAGTAATATTCAATCATATACTGACATTCTTAACAAAGTTTGGGATTAAAGGAAATCTTCCCAGATTTCTTGACAACTTGCATAATTATTCCCAAACAAGACTGATAATAAATGATACTTTCTCGCCCCCGATTGCAATTAAAAGGGGGACTCGCCAGGGGTGTCCTCTCTCTCCACTCCTTTTTGATCTAGCAATTGAGCCTCTTGCAATCATGCTTCGAGAAACACTTAACGGCATAAAAATTAGGAATTATGAGATAAAGATCGGGCTATATGCTGATGATCTTTTAATTTACCTCTCCAATACAAGGGTCAATATACCACGACTCCTTCAAATCACCGATCACTTTAGCTCTTTCTCGGGTTATAAAGTGAATAAATCAAAATCCGAGATCTGCTGGCTAAGGAGAAACAACAACTCTTTCACTAACTCTTTATTTAAAGAGGTCTCTGAATCTTTTAAATACCTTGGGATCCACATACCGATTAATTTTAGAGACCTATACAAATTGAATATCTCCCCTATATTAATCAATATCAAAGAGAAGCTAAGGGACTGGCAGCATCTACCATTATCTATTTCTGGAAGATCAGAACTATTTAAAATGATCCTTCTCCCTAAGCTTCTCTATATCCTGCAGAATGTCCCATTAATTTTGTTAGAAAAAGATATCCGCTCAATTAACTCTGCACTTATACAATTTATATGGCAAGGGAAAAGATCCAAGATATCCCTTACTAAGCTTACTGCACCAAGGGAATATGGAGGTATAGCAGTACCAAATATGAGACTTTACAACCTTAGCTTTCTCGCACGTATAATTATGGATTGGATATTCTCTAAAAATTATGTTCTTAATAATGAACTTGAACGTAGTGTGTGTGATCCATATCTCCCACTGGCCTTGATCCATTGCCTGCCAAAGAAGCTCCCAGAAAAAATCAAAAGATTAAAAACTATATATAATCCTATAAAAGCATGGTGGAACATAACTAAACTCCTAGGAATAAATAGTAATATCTCAAGTTATCTTCCTTTGATAGGAAATCCCCAATTTCCAGCGGGCATAAATTCAGCGGTTTTTAACCGATGGCAGGATAATGGCCTCGTAAAAATCTCTTCTCTGATAGACAGCGAAAGAAAATGTATTAAGACTTTTGAAGAATTGAAGAATGAATTTAACCTCATTAATAAAGATTTTTTTGCATACTTGCAAATAAGACACTTCACAGCTGAACTAGTTAAAGAGGCCAACTGGCATTGGACGCTAGGAAAGCTGGAAAACTGGCTAAATCTTGGCAAAATTGGTCTTATGTCTATATCGCCGTGTTACCATCTACTCAGTGCCAACAAAGCCACCCTTGGTCTGGAAGGGCTGGCAACGGCATGGTCCTCCTTAATACCTCAAAGTAATATCCTAGCCAAAACTATCCAGATGTCAATTAACAAAGTGGCATCCACCACCATCTCAGCTACATGGCGAGAGGCACATCTCAGGCTTCTTCACAGGGCTTATTTCACCCCGGAGAGAGGCCTTAGAGTGCATAACCAACAATTTAATAAATGCCCCAAATGCTATTTTCCAGCGGCAGATCTGACACATATGTTTTGGTATTGCCCTAAGATTAGAAGATTCTGGATTAAACTGGAATACTGGATTAAAAATGTTCTGAAAATAGAGATAATCCCTTTTTCACTATATCAAATCATTCTCTGTCTAAATGATAATAAAATCGTGTGTAGTAACGAAAAATTAGTAAACCTCTCTATCATGGCTACTAGATACCTGATCTGCAAAAAATGGAAACTGAGGTCTCTACCCACTCTTACTTAAGTTAAGAATTATTTAAAGAAACAATGCGTGCTAGAACAGAGTGACACAAATATTGATAAAGAACTTGATATAAGAAAATTCTTTAACAAATGGGCAACCTTTATAAAAACATTCCAAGAGAGGGAAATTGATTGTCTGATATTTCCATTTAAAAATTCAGAAATAGTTCTTCTTGGTATCTGGTAAACGCGGAGATTAGAATTGGATGCTCTTCCAACTTCCCACCCCCCCCTCCCCATGGATTAATTATTAATGGGGGTTCCTTTTTTTTTTTTTTGTGTGTATTACACATGATGTTTTGTATGAATGTGTGTGGTATGATATATAGTTTAGATCCATCCTTTCATTGGCTATTGCCTTACCATTAGTTCAGTGTTCTAGATCATAAAATAACTCAACACTTAGATCTAGGTAAGGAACCCACCACGACATTAAGTAAAATAAGGAACATTTTAGAGTATACATAAAAATAACCCTATTACGAGAATTCAAGTTCTTAGTTATTACAAACAGACTTGCTTTGCTGCAGCTATAGAAGTGGTTAGGGATCACTAACTCCTACAGCTACACACCTATCTTTTCTTTTATTACTTTTTCTCCCTTCCCCCCCCCCCCCCTCTATTTAAATTTTTTCTTTTTTTTTTTTTTTTTTTTTTTTGTTTGTTTCTCTGTGTTACGAAAGTTATAACGATCAAGAAATTGTTATTATAAGAAGGTAAAATCAGGAAAAACCCCCGCAGAGTATACAATTTAATTTAGAGAAATTTGGGTCAGCATTAATAAATACTGGTGGTTCCAGTATTTTATTTATGTTTTATTTTTTTCCTCTCTATTGATTGTCTTGGGCCCTGCGTGGCGCCAAATATGTGTTATTTGTAATCTTTGTTTACACTGCTGGTTATAAAATAAAAAGTTAAAAAAAAAAAAAAAAAAAAAAAGTTTTATTTTGACTTTACAATCCCTTTTATCCTTTTGTTTCCATTTTATTCTGTGAACACAGAATTAACCCCTTATAAATAAATATTTATAAATAAGTTTCAAGAAGCTCAATGAATGAAAGGTTGTTTGGAGTGGAATAGATCTGCACAAGGACATAAGTGTAAGGAGGGAGGGGCAAGCAGTAAAAATGAAAGTGGCCCTCTCTGCATCAACAACTCTGCAAATCTATTTCTTCAGTGCCCCACACTCGTGAGCCATGCAGAAATGGCACAATCTCGCTATTCTGAGCGAGATCGCGGCAGAGAGAAGCCCAAGACTACAGCGACATACAGGATACGCTGCTGGTCCTTAAGGGCATAACAACCAGCATCGTACAGGGTACAATGCTGGTTGTTAAGGGGTCAAGGTAATGATTTTTTTCTTTAGTTAAATAAAACTATTTTAATTATTATTAAAGTAATGATTATGTTTCTTCTTCTAAAAAAGCAGAGCTGAAAAGTTGATCAGATATGAATGATTAACCTATTAACCTGCATATAGTTCACCTCCCAATAATTTCATAATTATCTATCAGCTAGATTACGAGTTTTGCGTTATGAGTGAAAAAGCTTGTTTAACGATCCTTTTTCCCTAACACCGCTATTATCTTGTCAGAATAGGTGTACCGCACACCTTTTTGGCTGTCACGCAATGTCAGTACCGCACTTTGAAAAAAGTCCTTTTTCAATGGGACCCCCATAGCGCCGGTATTACGAGTTTTGCTGTGAGGCCAAAAAGTGAGCGGACATGATCGGTACCGACATCTAAAGTCAGCAATTATGAGTTTTACGCTACAAAGCTGTAGCATAAAACTCATAACTAAACTGTTAAAAAAGTACACTAACACCCATAAACTACCTATTAACCCCTAAACCGAGGCCCTCCCGCATCGCAAATACTAAAATAAAATTATTAACCCCTGATCTGCTGCTCCGGACATCGCCACCACTTAAAAAATGTATTAACCCCTATTCCGCCACTCCCCGACATCGTTGTCACTATAATAAACCTATTAACCCCTAAACTGCCATCCTCCCGCATCGCAAACACTATTTAAAGATTATTAACCCCTAATCTGCAGTCCACCCACACCGCCACAGTAATTAACCTATTAACCACTAAACCGCAAGCCCCCACAACGAAATATATATACGAAAATAAACTATTAACCCCTAAACCTCTGGCCTCCCACATCACTTCATAAATATATTAACCCCTAAACCTAACCCTAATGTAACCCTAAGCCTAAGGGGCCTATCTATCAAGCTCCGAACGGAGCTTGAAGGCCCGTGTTTAAAGACCGCTGCTCCATAACCCTGTCCGCCTGCTCTGAGCAGGCGGACAGACATCACCGGAAATCAACCCGATCGGGTTGATAGACACCCCCTGCTGGCGGCCCATTGGCCGCGAGTCTGCAGGGGGCAGTGTTGCACCAGCAGCTCACAAGAGCTGCTGGTGCAATGCTGAATGCGGAGAGCAATACGCATTCAGCAATGTCTTGCGGACCTGATCCGCATTGTCGGATCAGGTCCGCAAGACATTTGATAATTCGGCCCCTATGTCTAACCCTAACTTAAATATAATTAAAATAAATCTAAATAAAACTTACAATTATTACCTAAATAATTCCTATTTAAAACTAAATACCTGTAAAATAAAATCTAAGCTAGCTACAAAATAACTACAGTATTACATTGTAGCTAGCTTAGGTTTTATTTTTATTTCACAGGTAAGTTTGTATTTATTTTAACTAGGTAGACTAGTTAGTAATAGTTAATAACTATTTACTAACTACCTAGCTAAAATAAATACAAATTTACCTGTAAATAGTGATGTCTTGGGGGACTTTAAAAATGCATGGGACAAGCATAGGGCTATCCTACGAACTAGATAAGTTTATACTGTTAGGTAAGGTCGGGCAGACTTGCTGGGCCTATGGCTCTTATCTGCCGTCAATATCTATGTTTCTATGTTTCTATGTCGTGAATAGTACACCGGCGAATAGTTCCCGGCGAACATAGTATGATCGCGTTTGCGGCAGCGGGTGAACATATGCGATCCGCCCCCTATTCGTCATCATTGAGTAATACTTTGACCCTGTACCTCACAGTCAGCAGGCACATTCCAGCCAATCAGCAGCAGACCCTCCCTCCCAGACCCTCCTACCTCCTGGACAGCATCCATTTTAGATTAATTCGGAAGCTGCATTCTTAGGGAGAGGAGGGACAGTGTAGCTGCTGCTGATTAATAGGGAAATCGATAGCTAGGCTAGTGTATTCAGTGTCCACTACAGTCCTGAAGGACTCATCGGATCTCTGCTGTAAGGACAGCACCCCAAAAAGCCATTTTTAGGGCTGCTTTTTTTTCCCTGTGTAATCTAATTGCAGTTGCCTGCCTGCCAGCGTGTGTGCCAGGCTCACAGCGTATACTGTGCCCACTTGCCCAGTGCCACCACTCATATCTGGTGTAACAGTAGTGTAAATTTAAAAAAAAAAACTTTTTTAACTGTGAAACATCAGTCTGCTTGTGTAATCTAATTGCAGTTGCCTGCCTGCCAGCGTGTGTGTCAGGCTCACAGCGTATACTGTGCCCACTTGCCCAGTGCCACCACTCATATCTGGTGTAACAGTAGTGTAAATTTAAAAAAAAATAACTTTTTTGACTGTGAAACATCAGTCTGCTTGTGTAATCTAATTGCAGTTGCCTGCCTGCCAGCGTGTGTGTCAGGCTCACAGCGTATACTGTGCCCACTTGCCCAGTGCCACCACTCATATCTTGTTTAATAGTAGTGTACATTTAAAAAAAAATAACTTTTTTGACTTTGAAACATCAGTCTGCTTTTTGTGTCAGGCTCACAGTGTATACTGTGCCCACTTGCCCAGTGTCACCACTCATATCTTGTTTAATAGTAGTGTAAGTGTACATTTAAAAAAAAAACTTTTTTGACTGTGAAACATCAGTCTGCTTTTTTGTGTCAGGCTCATAGCGTATACTGTGCCCACTTGCCCAGTGGCACCACTTATATCTTGTTTAATAGTAGTGTAAGTGTACATTTAAAAACCAAAAAAACTTTTTTTACTGTGAAACATCAGTCTGCTTTTTTGTGTCAGGCTCACAGCGTATACTGTGCCCACTTGCCCAGTGCCACCACTCATATCTTGTTTAATAGTAGTGTAAGTGTACATTTAAAAAAAAAAACCTTTTTGGACTGTGAAACATCAGTCTGCTTTTTTGTGTCAGGCTCACAGAATATACTGTGCCCACTTGCCAAGTGCCACCACTCATATCTTGTTTAATAGTAGTGTAAGTGTACATTTAAAAAAAAACAACTTTTTTGACTGTTAAACATCAGTCTGCTTTTTTGTGTCAGGCTCACAGCGTATACTGTGCCCACTTGCCCAGTGGCACCACTCATATCTTGTTTAATAGTAGTGTAAGTGTACATTTAAAAAAAAAAACTTTTTGGACTGTGAAACATCAGTCTGCTTTTTTGTGTCAGGCTCACAGCGTGTACTGTGCCCACTTGCCCAGTGCCACCACTCATATCTTGTTTAATAGTAGTGTAAGTGTACATTTAAAAAAAAAAAAACTTTTTGGACTGTGAAACATCAGTCTGCTTTTTTGTCTCAGTTTCACAGCGTATACTGTGCTCACTTGCCCAGTGCCACCACTCATATCTTGTTTAAGTGACAGGCAGAGGCAGGCCACCCCGCAGGTGCCGTCGTGGTCGTGGTGCTGTGATTCCCTTTGGCCCTAGAAAAATGCCCAGTGTTCAGAGGCCAAGTACCATGAGCTTGAAAAGTTCTGAGGACAAAGTTGACTGGCTAACACAGGACACCCAATCTTCTACAGCTTCCGCTCGGAACCTTGACGCAGCATCCTCCTCCAGCTTAGCTTCGGGCACCTCTCAAGTTACCACTCGCCCGCCTGCCACCACCACCAACACTAGCACCACAGCCGCTTCACTTGATCTGTCAGAGGAGTTATTTACACATCAGTTTGAAGAAATGAGTGATGCGCAACCATCATTGACAGAGGATGTAGATAACAGTGATATGTCTCAGTCAGGCAGCATTACAGACATGGACGTACGGTGTGATGATGATGATGTTGTACCCGCTGCTGCTTCCTTTGTTGAGTTGTCAGATACAAGTGAAGCGGTTGATGATGACGATGCGTCCGTGGATGTCACGTGGGTGCCCGCTAGAAGAGAAGAAGAACAGGGGGAAAGTTCAGATGGGGAGACAGGGAGGAGGAAGAGGAGATGTTTTGGAAGCAGGGGGAGGTCGTTGCAAGGAGCTAGTGGCACAGTCAGACAGCATGCATCGGCGCCCGGGGTCAGCCAGACAGCACGTCAATCAACGCATGCTGTTGCCACCACCAGAATGCCGTCATCGCAGAGCTCAGCAGTGTGGCTTTGCAAAGGCACATGATCGCACATCACAAATGCCTATGGGATCAACACATGAGTACAAACAGCACACAAACTCAAAGCCGCCATCCTCCTCCTGGTCCAGTATCTTCAGCCACGTCAACCACTGCTGTCCTCCTTGCCCCCTCTCAACCATCCGCCACTCCATCTCTCACCTTGAGCAGTTCCTGCTCATCAGCCCACAGTCAGGTGTCTGCCAAGGACATGTTTGAGCGTAAGAAGCCAATGTCACAAAGTCACCCCCTTGCCCAGCGTCTGACAGCTGGCTTGTCTGAACTCTTAGCCCGCCAGCTTTTACCATACAAGCTGGTGGAGTCTGAGGCGTTCAAAAAATTTGTAGCTATTGGGACACCGCAGTGGAAGATACCCGGCCGAAATTTCTTTGAACAAAAGGCAATCCCCAACCTGTACTCGATTGTGCAAAAGGAAGTAATGGCATGTCTGGCACACAGTGTTGGGGGGCAAGGGTCCATCTGACTACTGATACCTGGTCTGCAAAGCATGGTAAGGGCAGGTATGTCACCTACACTGCGCATTAGGTAAACCTGCTGACGGCTGCCAAGCATGGAATGCGTGGCTCTGCAGAGGAGTTGGTGACACCGCCATGACTTGCAGGCAGGCCTGCTGCCACCTCCTCTACTCCTCCTACTCCATCCTCTTCCATAATCCCTTCGGCTGAGTCCACTTCTGCTGCTGCGTCTTGCTCCACATCAACGTCATCCCCCAAGCTCCCCAGGTACTATTCCACATACCGGATACGGCAGTGTCACGCCGTCTTGGGGTTGACTTGCCTGAAAGCAGAGAGTCACACCGGACCAGCACTCCTGTACGCCCTGAACGCACAGGTGGATCAGTGGCTGACTCTGCACCAACTGGAGATCGGCAAAGTGGTTTCTGACAACGGAAGAAATTTGGTGGCGGCATTGAATTCGGGCAAGTTGATACATGTGCCGTGCATGGCACATGTGTGTAATCTGATAGTACAACGCTTTGTGCATAAGTAACCAGGCTTACAGGACGTCCTGAAGCAGGCCAGGAAGGTGTGTGGCCATTTCAGGCATTCCTACACGGCCATGGCAAACTTTTCAGATATCCAGCGGCAAAACAATATGCCAGTGAGGCGCTTGATTTGCGACAGCCCGACACGTTGGAATTCAGCACTCCTAATGTTCGACCGCCTGCTCCAACAAGAAAAAGCCGTTAACGACTATTTGTATGACCGGGGTGCTAGGACAGCCTCTGCGGAGCTGAGAATTTTTTTGCCACGTTACTGGACACTCATGCGCAATGCCTGTAGGATCATGCATCCTTTTCAGGAGGTGACAAACCTAGTCAGTCACACCGAAGGCACCATCAGCGACATCATACCATTTGTTTTCTTCCTGGAGCGTGCCCTGCGAAGAGTGCTGGATCAGGCTGTAGATGAGCATGAAGAAGAAGAGGAAGAATTATGGTCACCATCACCACCAGAAACAGCCTTATCAGCATCGCTTGCTGGACCAGCGGCAACGCTGGAAGAGGATTGTGAGGAAAAGGAGTCAGAGGAGGAATGTGGCTTTGAGGAGGAGGAGGAAGACCAACCTCGTATAAAAAAGCTGAAGGAGAACGACCTGTACTGGGTGTCCACACTACTAGACCCCAGGTATAAGCATAAAGTGCCTGAAATGTTACCAAATTAAGTCGGAAAGGATGCAGCAGTTCCAAAATAAATTAAAAAGTATGCTTTACACAGCGTATAAGGGTGATGTCACAGCACAACTGGAATCTAACAGGGGCAGAGGTGAAAGTAATCCTCCTCCTCCCACGACCACGCCGGTAAGGACAGGACGCTTTACAGTGTTGTTGATTGAGGACATGCAGAGCTTTTGAAGTCCTATGCATCGCCACAGCCCTTCGGGGTCCACCCTCAGAGAACGAATCGACCGACAGGTATCAGACTACCTCGCCTTAACTGCAGATCTCGACACTCTGAGGAGCGAAGAACCCCTTGACTACTGGGTGTGCAGGCTTGACCTGTAGCCTGAGCTATCCCAATTTGCAATAGAACTTCTGGCCTGCCCCGCTTCAAGTGTCCTGTCAGAAAGGACCTTCAGTGCAGCAGGAGGTATTGTCACTGAGAAGAGAAGTCGCCTAGGTCAAAAAAGTCTAGATTACCTCACCTTTATTAAGATGAATGAGGGATGGATCCCGAAGGGACTGCCATTGGGCGATACATTCGACTTAAAAAGGCCAATGAGATGAGCTGCCTTGGGCTAAAAATGGTCCACACGCTGCTGTATTTTATCTCTGAATGCCGGATGACTTGCGTGACTTATGCGCCACCAACTAGTTTTCAAGTCGCAATGTTTTAGGGCACTTTCTGCCTGGGAAACAAACATAAATTTTTCTGGCTGCTGCTACAGCAGCGGCTGCAACAATACCTAATTTTTCAGGCATGTGTACATGCCTAATTTTTCTGGCCTTTGGTGCAGCACTGTGGCTTCAAAAACCAAACCAATAAAAAGGCACATAACAGGGATTAAACTGATAGGAATAGTACTACTTAACACACCACTCCTATCTGGTGGTACATTAGATTGCACACCCCAAATTTGAAGTAGGAGGACCGACCAGGCATCTTTTTCCATCTCCTGGTTCCTAAAATCCATGCCATATACACGTCCCCTGATAAGGGACGTAACAGGGATTAAACTGATAAGAATAGTTCTACTTAACACACCACTCATATCTGGTGGCACAGTAGATTGCACGGGCAGTGTACCAAATTTGAAGTAGGAGGACCGACCAAGCATCTTTTTCCATCTCCCGGTTCCTAAAATCCATGCTATATACATGTCCCCTGATAGGGGACGTAACAGGGATTAAACTGATAATAATAGTACTACTTAACACACCACTCATATCTGGTGGCACAGTAGATTGCACGCGCAGTGCCCCAAATTTGAAGTAGGAGGACCGACCAAGCATCTTTTTCCATCTCCCGGTTCCTAAAATCCATGCCATATACACGTCCTCTGATAGGGGACGTAACAGGGATTAAACTGATAGGAATAGTACTACTTAACACACCTTAAAATAATGTAGAGAGAGGCAACGCAGAGAGAGGAGTCTGAAGAAGAGTAGTCAGAGGAGGAAGGTGGTTTTGAGGAGGTGGAAGACCAAACACAGCAGGCGTCCCAAGGGGCTTGTTGTCACCTTTCGGGGACCCTTGGTGTTGTACGTGGCTGGGTGGAGGAAGAGACCTTCAATGACATCTGTGAGGACAAGGAACGAAACATGGCTAGTTTGGTATCCAATCTTGTGCAAATGGGGAGTTTGCGGTTGTGCAAATGGACTGTTTGCGGTTGTTTGCGGTGTGTTAAACGGGGAGTTTGGTCTGTCACTGTGAAGCGGGTGTAACCCTTACACTACCTGATCGATACAACATCATACCTGATGTTTTAAAGCACGTTATTCCAAACAATTTAGGAATGTTAGGTGATTTATGCCCTTTATCGATTAAAACCAGACTCTGCATCAACTATGTAATTTTCCGTGGGAGTTTTGCCATGGATCCCCCTCCTGCATGCCACAGTCCAGGTGTTAGTCCCCTTGAAACAACTTATCCATCACTATTGTGGCCAGAAACAGTCCCTGTGGGTTTTAAAATTTGCCTGCCTATTGATGTCTATGGCGGTTCGCCCGGTTCGCCCGTTCGCAAACTTTTGCGGAAGTTCGCATTCGCGGTTCGCGAGCACAAAATTTTATGTTCATGACATCACTACCTGTAAAATAAAACCTAATCTGCCTTACACTAAAACCTAACATTGCAATAAAATAAAATAAATTAAATTAATACAATTCAATTATCTACATTACAAAAAAAATAAAACACTAAATTACACAAAATAAAAAACAAAATTATCAAAAATAAAAACTAATTACTCCTAATCTAATAGCCCTATCAAAATAAAAAAAGCACACCCAAAATAAAAAAAACCTAGCCTACACTAAACTTCTGAACTTAGCTCTTTTACATTGCCAAAACCCTAAGCTAAAACTAGATAGAATTCTATCAGCCAATTGGAATTAAAGGGGAAAAAATCCTATTGGCTGTTGCAATCAGCCAATAGGATTGAGCTCGCATTCTATTGGCTGATTGGAATAGCCAATAGAATGCAAGCTCAATCTTACTGATGAAAGCTCAATACTATTGGCTGATTACAACAGCCAATATAATTTTTTCACCTTTAATTCCTATTGGCTGATAGAATTCTATCAGCCAATTGGAATGTAAGGGACGCCATCTTGAATTACGTCACTTATAGGGAAACTTCATTCTACAGCAGCGATCAGAAGAAGAGGATGCTCTGCATCCAGTGTCGTATTTAGGTTTTGTGCTGCCCTAGGCACTCAAAATTCTGCTGTGCCCTTTTGTTCTTTTTAATATTTTTCCAATAAAATGGACATTTTAACTAGCTAATTCTCTCCTGGCTTATGATTTTGGAACCGCTACTTTGTTGTTTCCACAATCACTGCCCTTCACATGCAGCAACATACAGTAATTACCATAATTCAAGTAATTAAACTTTTTAAGTGTCTGTTTACTATTTACTTTGTGAGTTCATGAATGCAGAGAAAGCTAGCTATTAGTAGCTAACATACATTAGCGCTGAGAGTTTATGACTAGACATCACAAGCTGATCTAAGCAGTGCACAGACACATCCAGTCTGTTAGTTACTAATACCTGCAATAAGCACTGCGCTCGCAGACCCACCACAGCTGACAAGGGGAGGCAGCAAATCGGCACAAGATCTTCTCCTCTAGCCTCACCTTGAAAGCCTATCCCCGGGCAAGTTTCTCACCAAGAACGATTCCACTGCAAAAATGCTGGCAGCTCTAAATGAAGCAACGGTTTAAAGGATCACTGCCTGTGAAGAGTGACCTTAATCAGTGCACGTGCCTTGTCTTCTCTGTAAAAGCCTGCACTTTATCGCTCACTTTACTGTGTGCTAACTATTAGAGAGAGGATAGGGCAGATGTTCTGCCCCTCCGAAATCTTCTTCCCTAGGCACCGGCCTTGTTGGCCTAGGCTATAATACAACCCTGTCCACACCGGATGTCTTGAAGATGGACCCGCTCCACGCCGGATGGATGAAGATAGAAGATGCCGTCTGGATGAAGACTTCTGCCCGCTTGGATGAAGACTTCTGCCAGCTTCCATGAGGACTTCTGCCCACTTGAATGAAGACTTCTGCCGCCTGGATGAGGATGGATGTCCGGTCTTCAAAAACTGTAAGTGGATCATGGGGGGTTAGTGTTAGGTTCTTTTAAGGATTTATTGGGTGGGTTTTATTATTAGCTTAGGGTTTGGGCAATGTAAAAGTGCTAAATGCCCTTTTATGGGCAATGCCCATCCAAATGCCCTTTTCAGGGCAATGGTTAGCTTAGGTTTATTTAGATAGAATTTTATTTGTGGGGTTTGGTTGTGTGGGTGGTTGGTTGTACTGTTGGGGGGTTGTTTATAAAAAAAATTACAGGTAAAAGAGCTGATTTCTTTGGGGCAATGCCCCGCAAAAGGCCCTTTTAAGGGCCATTGGCAGTTTAGTGTAGGCAAGGTTTTTTTATTTTGCGTAGGCTTTTTAATTTTAATAGGGATATTAGATTAGGAGTAATTTGTTTTTATTTTTGATCATTTTATTAGTTATACAGGGAGTGCAGAATTATTAGGCAAGTTGTATTTTTGAGGATTAATTTTATTATTGAACAACAACCATGTTCTCAATGAACCCAAAAAACTCATTAATATCAAAGCTGAATAGTTATGGAAGTAGTTTTTAGTTTGTTTTTAGTTATAGCTATTTTAGGGGGATATCTGTGTGTGCAGGTGACTATTACTGTGCATAATTATTAGGCAACTTAACAAAAAACAAATATATACCCATTTCAATTATTTATTTTTACCAGTGAAACCAATATAACATCTCAACATTCACAAATATACATTTCTGACATTCAAAAACAAAACAAAAACAAATCAGTGACCAATATAGCCACCTTTCTTTGCAAGGACACTCAAAAGCCTGCCATCCATGGATTCTGTCAGTGTTTTGATCTGTTCACCATCAACATTGCGTGCAGCAGCAACCACAGCCTCCCAGACACTGTTCAGAGAGGTGTACTGTTTTGCCTCCTTGTAAATCTCACATTTGATGATGGACCACAGGTTCTCAATGGGGTTCAGATCAGGTGAACAAGGAGGCCATGTCATTATATTTTCTTCTTTTATACCCTTTCTTGCCAGCCACGCTGTGGAGTACTTGGACGAGTGTGATGGAGCATTGTCCTGCATGAAAATCATGTTTTTCTTGAAGGATGCAGACTTCTTCCTGTACCACTGCTTGAAGAAGGTGTCTTCCAGAAACTGGCAGTAGGAATGGGAGTTGAGCTTGACTCCATCCTCAACCCGAAAAGGCCCCACAAGCTCCTCTTTGATGATACCAGCCCAAACCAGTACTCCACCTCCACCTTGCTGGCGTCTGAGTCGGACTGGAGCTCTCTGCCCTTTACCAATCCAGCCACGGGCCCATCCATCTGGCCCATCAAGACTCACTCTCATTTCATCAGTCCATAAAACCTTAGAAAAATCAGTCTTGAGATATTTCTTGGCCCAGTCTTGACGTTTCAGCTTGTGTGTCTTGTTCAGTGGTGGTCGTCTTTCAGCCTTTCTTACCTTGGCCATATCTCTGAGTATTGCACACCTTGTGCTTTTGGGCACTCCAGTGATGTTGCAGCTCTGAAATATGGCCAAACTGGTGGCAAGTGGCATCTTGGCAGCTGCATGCTTGACTTTTCTCAGTTCATGGGCAGTTATTTTGCGCCTTGGTTTTTCCACACGCTTCTTGCGACCCTGTTGATTATTTTGAATGAAACGTGTTCGATGATCACGCTTCAGAAGCTTTGCAATTTTAAGAGTGCTGCATCCCTCTGCAAGATATCTCACTATTTTTGACTTTTCTGAGCCTGTCAAGTGATTCTTTTGACCCATTTTGCCAAAGGAAAGGAAGTTGCCTAATAATTATGCACACCTGATATAGGGTGTTGATGTCATTTGACCATACCCCTTCTCATTACAGAGATGCCCATCACCTAATATGCTTAATTGGTAGTAGGCTTTCGAGCCTATACAGCTTGGAGTAAGACAACATGCATAAAGAGGATGATGTGGTCAAACTACTCATTTGCCTAATAATTCTGCACTCCCTGTATTGTAGCTAGTTTAGTTTTTTTTTTACAGGTAAGTATTTAGTTTTAAATAGGAATTTTTTAGGTAATAATTGTAAGTTTCATTTAGATTTAGATTTATTTTAATTATTTAAATTAGTTGGGTTAGGGTTAGATTTAGGCTTAAGGTTACATTAGGGCTAGGGTTATGCTTAGGGTTAGGGTTATGTTAGGGTTAGGTTTAGGGGCTAATATATTTATTTAGTGTTAGTGATGTGGGAGGCCAGAGGTTTAGTTGTTAATAACTTTAGTATAGTGGCGGCGACATTGGGGGCGGCAGATTAGGGGTTAATAGCTGTAATGTAGGTGGTGGCAATATCGGGAGTGGCAGATTAGGGGTTAATAAGTGTATTTAGGTGGCGGCGATAATGGGAGCAGCAGATTAGGGGTTAATAACATTATGTAGGTGGCGGCTATGTTAGGGGCAGAAGATTAGGGGTTAATAACATTATGTAGGTTGCGACGATGTCAGGGTCAGCAGATTAGGGGTGTTTAGACGTGTTTTTTATGTTAGGGTGTTAGGTTTAAACATAACTTTTTCTTTCCCCATAGACATCAATGGGGCTTCGTTACGGAACTTTTTTTTCCACTATCGCAGGTATTAGGCTTTTTTTTGCCGGCTCTCCCCATTGATGTCTATGGGGAAATCGTGCACAAGCACGTCAAAACACAGCTTGTATTTGGGTGAGGTATGGAGCTCAACGCCACCATATCGCCCACGCAAGCCGGGTTTTTAAAACTTGTAATAGCAGCGCTATAGGGAGGTGAATTAACTACACTTTTGTGGTGCTCAGTAATTTCCCTATAGCGCTGAAAACTCGTAATCTAGCTGTATGTGTTTTTAATGGTATATAACTAAATTAGTCGTTTTCTGATATAACTGGAAAATAAATCTGAAAAGTTATTATTCTAAAAATGTAAACCTTTATGTAGAAAGCCATGGTTTAGATTGAGTCTTACTGGCTAGTTATTTAAATCAAATCCACTCTGACAAAAAGTAAGTTGGAAAGTTTTTTTTTTTTTTTTTTTTCATACTACTTGCTCTATCTGAATCATGACATTTTAAAAGGACAGGAAATCCCCAAATTTTATTTCATGATTTGGATAAAACATACAATTTTAAACAACTTTCCAATTTACTTCTCTTGCTGAAGGAACAGCATTGCACTACTGGCAGCTAGCTGAAAACATCCAGTCAGCCAGTCACAAGAGACAAATGTGCGCAGGCACCAATCAGCAGCTAGTTCCTACAATTGTAGGATATGTGCAAATTCTTTTTCAACAAGGGATACCAAAAGTACAAAGCACATTTGAAAATAGGAGTGAATTTAAAAGTAACAAAAGAAGGAAGTGAGCAACAGACTGTGCTCACAGATTCTGAGTTCAGGTGTGTATAGTGTGCTAAGGGAGGCTGCCACCTTCGCGGCATGCAGTGTTATAGGATCCTCAATGTATAAACACATCCAAGATAGTCCCCAAATAGACCCAGGATAGAGATGCTTTCTGTAGAATTTGCACAGACTTAGAGCTTATAGGCAAAGAGACATTTTCTGATAAATGTTAAGGCAGCGCTCATTGTGTAAAGTCAATTGGTAACTGCATGTCCCAAGACAGAGATCACTATGCCAGTTACTTTTTCATACACTGCCAGCTTCCCACTTCTGCAATTGATAGCAAAGAGGTAAGTGTATAATGAAATCACATGCAGTAAAACCTCCAAATAAACCGCTACCGTAAGATACCAACAGGAAGATAGATGTATCAAAACATCCTGGCAGCTACTATGTGTGCTGTAAAGCTATTAGCGGTAAGCGGATAGGATACTGCCGGGTCCCAAGCTCCAAAAAGCCAAATAAGTCAAACAGTCCAGGGGCAAAAAACAACAGAGCCAATACTGCAAATATGTACTCACAATACCGGGGATCTGTAGAGTGGTAATTTCAAGTTGTAGTCCTCAACGCCGGGTGCAGCACAAACAGCTTATTGCCAGAAAACACTGCTCAGCCTCTCACAGTAGCACACTCCTCCTCCAATCAGTCTGAGTCTATGACTACGGCCACTCTGTGCCGAAACCAGTCAGACCTTTTGTACCAGATCTCTATGCAGAGATAATTTTGTGACCTGTTTTATCCTATCTATCTAATAAAGGCTTTTTTCTACATTTTATATTTTGAACTCGAGTGCATCGTTTTTTCCCTTTTCCTGGACTAAGCTTTGGATTACCTTTTTTCTCATGAATTTGAAAGTGTCTTAAAATTACATGCTCTATCTCAATCATGCACGTTTTATTTTAACTTTCCTATCCCTTTAATTGTGACTTTAATCTCCCTTAACCACTGCTGTGCAAAAACACTGCAAAATGGATGCTCAAATAAATTAGAATAATTTCATATTTGAAACCCAGTAAAAAAAACATTTAAGAACTTCGCACAGCTCTTCTAATGGGTTATGCAACAGTTGAGCTTATCCCGAGTTGTTTTAATATATTTGGTTCAATTTGACAAAATAATGCAGGCTGACTTGTTTTGTAGTCTATACATATATGAACATTATAATATTTTATTATTCTGAATTGGTTATTTTCTGTAGCCTGAAGATGGATAAATAATCTCCATACATTTGTCAATTTAATCTTCAGTAAATACTACAAACATTAGGCAATCATGATTGGATAGGCGAAGCATCTGGAAAATTGGACATGGATTTCCAATGTGCAATTGAATTTGATGAAACAGGTGGCAACACTTATCTGATGAAACATTTCCCTGGGAATTATTCTGTCACTTTTGAAGATCAGAGCAACAAGTGCTAAACACTGTGAGATTTAAATTATCTGGCCATGCATCAGTTCTCTCAAAATGATATTTAAACAAAATACTCAAGCTTATCACCTGAAGATGAGTACTGACTCTGGGCATAATAACATGATGCACAAATCTTATAAGGAACCTTAAAGGGGCAGTATACACCAATTTTCATATAACTGCATGTAATAGATACTACTATAAAGAAGAATATGCACAGATACTGATCTAAAAATCCAGTATAAAATCGTTTAAAAACTTACTTAGAATCTCCCAGTTAAGCACTTTTGATGAGGAAGTCTTGGACACCCACTGAAAGGGGGTGGGTAAATAAAAAGAGAAAACACTCCCCACCTCTCCCCTTCATATGAATAGACAGATAACATAAACAGGAGTCTGTAAACGCATGTATACATCTGGCACTTTGGGGCTTGGTTAGGAGTCTGAAAATCAGCACAATGTTCTTTAAATGAAAAGCAAAACTATACATTTTTATAAAAACACTCCAAAATGGGCTATGTAAATGAATCAACTACAATACATGTACCCTTTATGCTGGTGTTGGCTCCCCCTCAAAACCAAAGGGAGGATATTCCTCTGGCCATGAATGTTGCCAGGTGTCATATGGCAATGTCGGTGGTATCACTCCCGGGTCCTCAATTGAAGCCATCTTCTTACCTGCTCCAGCTATTTGCTTCATCCTGTCATCTGTCTCCCTGACCTCTGACTTCTCATTTTGGCTTGATCTTGCTTACTCCTTGTTGACTGATGCCTGATTGGACTGATTCTGGTTTGACATTGGCCTGGGCATAGACCATCCTTGTTAAATTGTCTGGAGGACTGTCTAACTGTTGCTAAACTTGGCTTTCCTCTGACTTTGCCTGCTGTCTTGCCCCTTTTATATCACTTACTTGACGGATCTTCTGGTTTGACCTTGGCTGCTTCCTGACTCTGGCTTTGGATCTTCCTTAGTATTACTACCAGCCCTTGGGCCTTCTACCTCTCTTCACTGGTAAAGCTGTATCTAAGAGAATTCTAAAAACCCTAAAGCAGGTTCCTATTCAGCAAATTTAAGGTAAATCTTGCACAGCGTGACCAAACGGTTCCATATTTATCCATGCAGTCATAACTGTTTTGCAGAATAGCAGCTTTGGATTTGTTATCATGTAGTTGGCAATTTTATGCATATTATTTTAATTGGCTTAGCTGTTTCATTTACAAATTTAGTTTTGCCTATGAAAGTAATTTAATATGCTAGGCTGCTATTATGTATAATGTTATTGTTTATGCAATGAGCGGTCACACTGCTTGCCCTTGCCAACTAACATAGGTCAATAATTTGACCATACAATCAGGAATACAGTTACCCACTTGATTTAATTTTCTTTCTCATAACAAAATTACTGCTATTATTCAGATGTTTTAACAGAGAAAAAAACATTATTGAAATTATTTATGAATGAAAAGATATACAATATTTATTGCTCTATTGGGAAAGAGGCATATGTTAACGCTCATATTTTAAAATTTAATTCCTAAAAAATAGTGCTTAATTTGGAGTTACAAGGAACAGAAAACAGTGACCAAGATATAAAATGTGTCATTTCCAAAACATTTATTAAATAAAGACTTTAAGAGACCTATATTTCTTTCATGATTCAGAAAAGGCTTCTGATTTTAAACCACTTTCCAATTTACTTTTATTATCTCAATTGCTTTGTTCTCTTGATAACCTTTATTGAAAATCATACTTAGGTAGGCTCAGGAGCAGCAAAGCATTTCTGGGAGCTAGTTGCTGATTGATGGCTGCACATATATACCTCTTTTTATTGGCTCACCTGAAGTGTTTAGTAGTGTATTGCTGTGCCTTCAACAAAGAATACCAAGGGAATTAAGCCGATTTGGTTATAGAAGTAAATTGGAAAGTTGTTTAAAATTGTATGTTCTATCTGATCCATGAAAGAAAAAAATGGGGTTTATGTCCCTTTAATGATGGTTCTTAAAACATTAAAAAGACCATAGAGTCATTCAGGATTGGACTGGGACCAACAATAGGCCTGGGCATTTAAAGGTAGAGTAGCCCACATCAGTTAGACTTCTGTTAGCCAGGTAGCCATAATAGTCCAGATCTCTCTCCTCTTACCCACTACTCACTACTCACTGCTCGATGTACACAAAACTTAAAAGACAAATTGGTGCATAGTGTATTTTCTTGAAGTCTCTCACCTGCAGATTGGCTGTTTAAAAATACAATCCCTAAAGGATTTTTTTCCTTGTGGTAACTGTGTTTATTGTAAATATGTAGAAAAAAACAGGTACATTTTCCACAGGGGGTAAGAACTATGTTATTAAACATTTCATAAATTGTAAAACAATTGGAGTGGTTTACCTTTTGCATTGTTCTTGTCCTATGTTGGAGAAACAAAAAGGTTTTTTAAGTAAAGAATACAAGAACACAGGGATGACATTAAAAATGGTAAAAACACAAGTGTAGCTTGTCATTTTAAGAAATACCATGATGAAAAATCAGACAGTTTAGGGGTTAATAAGTGTAGGTAGAAGGCGGCAACATTGGTGTGGCAGATTAGGGGTTAATAACTAATGTAGGTGGCGGCGATGTCGGGGGACGGCAGATTAGGGGTTAATAACTGTAATGTAGGTGGCGGCGATGTCGGGGGATGGCAGATTATGGTTTAATAAGTGTAGGTAGCGACGACATTGGGGGTGGAAGATTAGGGGTTAATAAGTGTAGGTTTGTGGCGGCGATGTTAGGAATGGCAGATTAAGTGTTAATAAGTGTAATGTAGGTGTCTGCGATGTTGGGGGCAGCAGATTAGGGGTGTTTAGACTCAGGGTTTATGTTAGGGTGTTAGGTGTAAACATAACTTTTTCTTTCCCCATAGGAATCAATGGGGCTGCGTTACGGAGCTTTACGCTCCTTTATTGCAGGTGTTAGACTTTTTTCCAGCCGGCTCACCCCATTGATGTCTATGGGGAAATCGTGCACGAGCACGTAAAACCAGCTCAAAGCAGCGCTGGTATTGGAGTGCGGTATGGAGCTCAGTTTTGCTCAACGCTCACTTATTGCCTGCTAACGCCGGGTTTTTGTAAACCTGTAATAGCAGCGCTATAGGGAGGTGAGTGGTGGAAATAACTTGCAAGTAAGCACTGAGCAGCTCTTACCGCAAAACTCGTAATCTAGCCGTATATTAATAAACATTTCATAAATTGTAAAACAATTGGAGTGGTTTACCTTTTGCATTGTTCATGTCCTATGTTGGAGAAACAAAAAGTTTTTTTTAAGTAAAGAATACAAGAACACAGCGATGACATTAAAAATGGTAAAGACACAAGAGTAGCTTGTCATTTTAAGAAATACCATGATGAAAAAACAGACAGTTTAAAAATGATAGGAATAGATTGAGGGATAACACATAGTCTTGGGGGGGACCTAGATAGGATCCTCCTACAAAAAGAGGCAGGGTGGATGTATAGATTAAATACCTTGTCTCCTAGAAGTTTAAATGAAAACATTGAAATTGCTTCTTTTTTTGTAAATAGACTGAAATTACTCTGATGTTTTAACTTTATTAAGAGTATCAGAATAAGATCTAATTTGGTATGGATGCCATCTAAGACATTAGAACATAGTTAATTAAAAAAAAAATCACTGCTTGTAAGTTATGTTACAATGAAATTAATTGTTTAGATTGGAATATCTCCTTAGTTCTAAGGTGTGGTACGATATGGCTCGGGATAAATAGAGCCTCTCTGTCACTTTTACTCAGCACTGAGGAAGTCCCAGAAGTCAATGGTGAAATGTGCGTAGGCTATATTACAGTTGTATGTCACGAGTTTGGAAATTCTAATATGACTTGAAGGCTCACTTGCAGCATAGATGGTATTGATGGCGCTCATGTTCCTGAAGTTTGGAGCAGCTTTTTTATGTAGGCATATTCTTGTTGGAACAAGACTGACACTGTGTCCTTTTTTGTAAGTCAATTACGGCTTATTCGCTCGGCTAGATTATGAGTTTTGCGGTATAAGTTGAAAAGCAGCGTTAAGGCTCTTTTTCGATACCGCTGGAATTACGAGTCTTGCAGGTTTAGCTGCACTGCACACTTTTTTGGCCGGAACGCAACATAACTACCGCAGCTTTCAAAAAGTCCTTTTTCAATGGGACTTCCACAGCGCCGGTATTACGAGTTTGTCTGGGAGGCCAAAAAGTGAGAGGACAGCCTAAAACTACAAGATCCGTAATGTAAACTGAAAGTCAGTAGTTATGAGTTTTATGTTACAAACACATAAAACTCATAACTAAAGTGCTAAAAAGTACACTAACACCCATAAACTACCTATTAATCCCTAAACCGAGGCCCTCCCGCATCACAAACACTAAAATAAAATTATTAACCCTTAATCTGCCACTCCCGACATCACCGCCACTAGAATAAACATATTAACCCCTAAACTGCCGTACTCCCGCATTGCAAACACTAGTTAAATATTATTAATCCCTAATCTCCTGTCCCTAACATCGCCGCAACCTACATTACTGTTATTAACCCCTAATCTGCTGCCTCCAAAATCGTCGCCACTATACTAAAGTTATTAACCCCTAAACCTAACCCCAAGTCTAACCCTAACACCCCTAACTTTTTATTATAATTAAAATAAATCTAAATAAAACCTACTATTAATAACTAAATAATTTCTATGTAAAACTAAATACTTACCAATAAAATAAACCCTAAACTAGCTACAATATAACTAATAGTTACATTGTATCTATCTTAGGTTTTATTTTTATTTCACAGGCAAGTTTGTATTTATTTTAACTAGGTAGACTAGTTAGTAAATAGTTACTAACTATTTACTAAATACCTAGTTAAAATAAATACAAACTTACCTGTTAAATAAAACCTAACCTGTCTTACACTAACACCTAACCTTACACTACAATTAAATAAATTATATTAATTAAATACAATTAACTAAATTACAAAAAAAAAAATACACAAAATAAAAAAGGAATTATCAAATATTTAAACTAATTACACCTAATCTAATAGCCCTATCAAAATAAAAAAGCCCCCCCCCCAAAATAAAAAACTCTAGCCTACACCAAACTGCCAATGGCCCTTAAAAGGGCTTTTTTCGGGGTTTTGCCCTAAAGAAATCAGCTCTTTTACCTGTACAAAAAAATACAAACAACCCCCAACAATAAATCCCACCACCCACACAACCAAACCCCCCTAATAAAAACCTATCTAAAAAACCTAAGCTCCCCATTGCCCTGAAAAAGCCATTTAGCTCTATTTCAGCCCAAACCCTAAGCTGAAGATAAAACCCACCCAATAAACCCTTAAAAAAAAACTAACACTAACCCCAAAGATCCACTTACAGTTTTTTAAGACCCGACATCCATCCTCAACGAAGCGGCAGAAGTCCTCAAAGAAGCCGCAGAAGTCTTCATCCAAGTGAGCCAAAGTCTTCATCCAACCGGGCAGAAGTCTTCATCCAGACGCATCTTTTTTCTTCATCCATCCAGTGCGGAGCAGCTCCATCTTCAAGACATCCAGCGCGGAACATCCTCTTCTTCCGACGGCTCTTCTCGAATGAAGGTTCCTTTAAGTGATGTCATCCAAGATGGCGTCCCTTGAATTCCGATCGTAATTAAAGGTGAAAAAATCCTATTGGCTGATGCAATCAGCCAAAAGGATTGAGCTTCAATCCTATTGGCTGATCCAATCAGCCAATAGGATTGAGCTTGCATTCTATTGGCTGATTGGAACAGTCAAAAGAATGCGAGCTCAATCCTATTGGCTGATTGCATCAGCCAATAGGATTTTTTCACCTTTAATTACGATTGACTAATAGAATTCTATCAGCCAAACGGAATTCAAGGGACACCATCTTGGATGACTTCACTTAAAGGAACCTTCATTTGAGAACAGCGGTCGGAAGAAGAGGATGCTCCGTGCCGTATGTCTTGAAGATGGAGCCGCTCCGCGCCGGATGGATGAAGATAGAAGATGCCGTCTGGATGAAGACTTCGGCCTGCTTGGATGAAGACGTCTGTCGCTTTGTTGAGGATTTCTTCCGCTTCGTTGAGGACTTCTTCCGCTTCGTTGAGGACTTCTTCCGCTTCGTTGAGGATGGATGTCAGGTCTTCAAAAACTGTAAGTGGATCTTCGGGGGTTAGTGTTAGGTTTTTTTAAGGGTTTATTGGGTGTGTTTTATCTTTAGCTTAGGGTTTGGGCTGAAAAAGAGCTAAATGCCCTTTTAAGGGCAATGCCCATCCAAATGCCCTTTTCAGGGCAATGGGGAGCTTAGGTTTTTTAGATAGGTTTTTATTTGGGGGGTTTGATTGTGTGGGTGGTGAGTTTTACTGTTGGGGGGTTGTTTGTATTTTTTTACAGGTAAAAGAGCTGATTTATTTGGGGCAATGCCCCGCAATAGGCCCTTTTAAGGGCTATTGGCAGTTTAGTATATGCTAGGGTTTTTTTTTTGGGGGGGGGGCTTTTTTTATTTTCATAGGGCTATTAGATTAGGTGTAATTAGTTTAAATATTTGATCATTTCTTTTTTATTTTGTGTAATTTAGTGTTTTTTTTTTTATATTTAGTTAATTGTATTTACTAACTAGTCTACCTAGTTAAAATAAATACAAACTTAACTGTGAAATAAAAATAAAACCTAAGATAGATACAATGTAGCTATTAGTTATATTGTAGCTATCTTAGGGTTTATTTTACAGGTAAGAATTTAGTTTTAAATAGGAATTATTTAGTTATTAATAGTAGGTTTTATATAGATTTTTTTAAATTACTTTAAAGTTAGGGGGTGTTAGGTTTAGGATTACGTTAGGGTTAGGGGTTAATAATTTTAGTATAGTGGCGGCGACGTTGGGGGGGGAGATTAGGGGTTAATAAGTGTAGGTAGGAGGCGGCGACATTGACGCGGTAGATTAGGGGTTAATAACTAATGTAGGTGGCAGCAATGTCGAGCGACGGCAGATTAGGGGTTAATAAGTGTAGGTAGGTGGCGGCGACATTGGAGGGCAGATTAGGGGTTAATAACTGTAATGTAGGTGGCGGCAATGTCGGGGGATGGCAGATTATGGTTTAATAAGTGTAGGTAGCGACGACATTGGGGGCGGAAGATTAGGGGTTAATAAGTGTAGGTAGGTGGCGGCGATGTTAGGGCACCGCTGGTAATACAGGTTTTCTGCAAGCCGGAGTTAGCCTCAGAAAAGTGAGCGTTGAGCAAAATTTAGCTCCACATCTCGCCTCAATACCAGCATTGCTTAAGTCAGCGGTGAGCTGGCTGAACGTGCTCGTGCACGATTTCCCCATAGGAAACAATGGGGCAGATCGGGCTGAAAAAAAAATCTAACACCTGCAAAAAAGCAGCGTTCAGCTCCTAACATAGCCCCATTGTTTCCTATGGGGAAAATAAATCTATGTCTACACCTAACACCCTAACATGAACCCCGAGTCTAAACACCCCTAATATTACACTTATTAACCCCTAATCTGCTGCCCCCTACATCGCCGCCACCTGCATTATATTATTAACCCCTAATCTGCTGCTCCGGACACAGCCGCCACCTACATTATCCCTATGAACCCCTAATCTGATGCCCCCAACATCGCCAAAACCTACATTATATTTATTAACCCTTAATCTGCCCCCCCCAACATCGCCACAACTATATTAAATTTATTAACCCCTAATCTGCCGTCGCCAACGTCGCCGCCACTATAATAAATTTATTAACCCCTAAACCTAAGTATAACACTAAACCTAACACCCCCTAAGTTAAATAGAATTTAAATACATCTAAATAAAATAACTATAGCTTAGGGTTTATTTTATAGGTAAGTATTTAGTTTTAAATAGTAATCATTTATTTAATTGTAGTAATTTTATTTTGTTTTAAGTAAATTATATTTAAGTTAGGGGGGATTAGACTTAGGGTTAGACTTAGGTTTAGGGGTTAATAAATTTAATATAGTAGCGGCGACGTTGGGGCCAGCAGATAAGGGGTTAATAAATATAGATAGGTGTAGGCGATGTTAGGGACGGCAGCTTAGGGGTTAATAAAATTTAGCTAGTGTTTGCGAGGCGGGAGTGCGGTGGTTTAGGGGTTAATATATTTATTAAAGTGGTGGCGATGTCCGGTCGGCAGATTAGGGGTTAAATAATTTTATTATAGTGTTTGCGATGTGGGCGGCCTCGGTTTAGGGGTTAATAGGTAGTTTATGGGTGTTAGTGTACTTTTTAGCACTTTAGTTAAGAGCTTTATGTTCCGGCGTTAGCCCATAAAACTCTTGACTACTGACTTTTAAATGCGTTAGGAATCTGGACAGGAGAGGGTGTACCGCTCACTTTTTCCAGCGATCATAATACCGGCGTTAGGAAAATCCCATTAAAAAGATAGGATTGACGTAAGGGGATTTGCGGTATGCTAAAATCGCAGAAAAAAAGTGAGCGGTACACCTGTACCTGCCTGACTCGTAATACCAGCGGGCGTTAAAAAGCAGCGTTGGGACCCCTTAACGCTGCTTTTTAAGGTTAATGCAAGACTCATAATCTAGGCGCTTGTTTCCTAGAGGTTTAAATGAAAACATTGAAACTGCTTCTTTTTTTGTAAATAGACTGAAATTACTCTGATGTTTTAACTTTATTAAGAGTATCAGAATAAGATCTAATTTGGTATGGATGCCATCTAAGACATTAGAACATAGTTAATTAAAAAAAAATCACTGCTTGTAAGTTATGTTACAATGAAATTAATTGTTTAGTTTGGAATATCTCCTTAGTTCTCAATCGGCTCAATCTCCAACAAAGTTTATTCTAGTTAAAAAATGCTACAAAGCCAACATAGGCTACAGCATATAAAAGCAGTAAAACACAATTTTAAATAAGCACGGTACCATCCCTAACTCAGTACACTTTTCGGGATTCACCCGTACCCACAATTCACTGGGTATATTGTGTGCAAAACCTTTCAACACATTACTCTATATTGATTGGCTGCAGTATACAACTTTAACTGACAGTTGTGGAGTTGAACTATGTGTTAAAGGGAGCGCTATGCAAAAGTTACTATTGTCAAGATCTAGGCAATTTGTCACATCTGATTATTTCATTTTAATTTTAAAATATGTGCCTCTGCGCTTATAACACATAGAATGTTCCTCATTAATTATTCATGTACTTACACAAGCATAATATTCATATTAAGCAACACATTTACATAAAGTGTTAAATGCTTAAGTATTAGTTGAAGGGTTGATACAATTTATAGATACATCTTACAGGTTCCATAAACATTAGCATTAAATTCTAACAATGTAGCATATATATTTTTTTTTTTTAAGGGGCAGTCAACACCAGAATTTGTGTTGTCTAAAAAGGTAGATAATCCCTTTATTACCCATTCCCCAGTTTTGAATAATCATAACAGTTATTATAATACACATTTTACCTCTGTAATTACCTTGTATTTATGCCTCTGCAAACTGCCCCCTTATTTCCTTTCTTTTTTTTTTTTTACAGACATTTTAGCCAATCAGTGCTCACTCCTAGGAGCTTCACGTGTGTGAGCTCAATGTTATCTATATGAAACGCATGAACTAACGTCCTCTAGTGGTGAAAAACTGTCAAAATGCTCTTAGATTAGAGGCGGCCTTCAAGGTCTAAGAAATTAGCATATGGACCTCCTAGGTTTAGCTTTCAACTAAGAATGCCAAGAGAACAAAGCAAAATTGGTGATAAAGGTACATTGGAAAGTTGTTTAAAATTAAATGCCCTGTTTAAATCATGAAAGTTTTTTTTTTTTTACTTTACTGTCCCTTTAATTTTGTAATGCAATCGTAGATATTATCTATATACAGCGCTTTTTCATATAAGGCAGACAATATATTTGATACGATCAACCATAATGTTTATATATACAGTATATCAGTTCTCATTTAAAGGGTCCTCTATCTCAATTTTTAACTAATGAGTCCATAGTTGTAAAGGAAGGAATAGATACCCATTATATGTAACACATCTTATATTAGCCTAAACATGGAATAATATCTGATAAAAAATAGATATCCTGCATACAACACAGCTAGAAATAACCTGCACCTAGATCCATTAGAGCACAAGATATTCCTGTCCCTTCCATAAAGTGGCACCTCCTGTTGCAACATCCAACAAGTATATATAAAAACACTGTGCAGATAAACAGTATAAATGCACAAAAAAACATACATATAGCTCAAAGTCCAAATCTATTCTAGATACTGATTAAATCTGGGTTAATAAGGAGTACCTAAAGTATTATAACTGTATGTGGCTTTAGGAACATATACCATATAACTTATTGTGATCAACACAGCATGAGGTAGACAATGGATATAATACAACTCTAGATAGTATATACCCATACATCAAAAAAGGGGCTATATGGCATGTCACACATCTGTACCTCATAAAGAAGTACAGAACATTTCTAATATTTGTGCTGCATAAGAGTTAATATATTGGAAATCTGTGCATACAAAGATGGTACATGATATAATACATGATGTAAATGAGTAGTAACTTTATGTCAAAGTATATGTGAAGATTAATATATATATTATTATATTTTTGGCTATCAGTACCAAATGATCCATTCATTCATAAATCATTAAATGCATTGACTTGAAGCCCATATTCAGTTAAAATGCATCCAAGTGAGGACAATAAAACATTTGCTTTACTTAACTTAAGCAGCCACCATATGGTCACTATCTGGAAATGTGTGAAAAATGCCTACTCCTTACAAAGAAGCCTAGAAGTCTGGCGTGACATATTTTGTGGGGAAGTAACCAATTACATTTCAATGCAAATTAGTCCCTGCTGTGTAATTGAAGTAATGAAAATTTGACCAGCTAAAAACACATGTTCTAAATTATACTCTTAAACCCATTGTTAAAAATACAGCATAGAAATGGATATATATATATATATATATATATATATATATATATATATATATATATATATATATATATATATATATATATATATATATATATAAATATATACAGGGAGTGCAGAATTATTAGGCAAATTGTATTTTTGAGGATTAATTTTATTATTGAACGACAACCATGTTCTCAATGAACCCAAAAAACTCATTAATATCAAAGCTGAATAGTTTTGGAAGTAGTTTTTAGTTTGTTTTTAGTTATAGCTATTTTAGGGGGATATCTGTGTGTGCAGGTGACTATTACTGTGCATAATTATTAGGCAACTTAACAAAAAACAAATATATACCCATTTCAATTATTTATTTTTTACCAGTGAAACCAATATAACATCTCAACATTCACAAATATACATTTCTGACATTCAAAAACAAAACGAAAACAAATCAGTGACCAATATAGCCACCTTTCTTTGCAAGGACACTCAAAAGCCTGCCATCCATGGATTCTGTCAGTGTTTTGATCTGTTCACCATCAACATTGCGTGCAGCAGCAACCACAGCCTCCCAGACACTGTTCAGAGAGGTGTACTGTTTTCCCTCCTTGTAAATCTCACATTTGATGATGGACCACAGGTTCTCAATGGGGTTCAGATCAGGTGAACAAGGAGGCCATGTCATTAGATTTTCTTCTTTTATACCCTTTCTTGCCAGCCACGCTGTGGAGTACTTGGACACGTGTGATGGAGCATTGTCCTGCATGAAAATCATGTTTTTCTTGAAGGATGCAGACTTCTTCCTGTACCACTGCTTGAAGAAGGTGTCTTCCAGAAACTGGCAGTAGGACTGGGAGTTGAGCTTGACTCCATCCTCAACCCGAAAAGGCCCCACAAGCTCATCTTTGATGATACCAGCCCAAACCAGTACTCCACCTTGCTGGCGTCTGAGTCGGACTAGAGCTCTCTGCCCTTTACCAATCCAGCCACGGGCCCATCCATCTGGCCCATCAAGACTCACTCTCATTTCATCAGTCCATAAAACCTTAGAAAAATCAGTCTTGAGATATTTCTTGGCCCAGTCTTGACGTTTCAGCTTGTGTGTCTTGTTCAGTGGTGGTCGTCTTTCAGCCTTTCTTACCTTGGCCATGTCTCTGAATATTGCACACCTTGTGCTTTTGGGCACTCCAGTGATGTTGCAGCTCTGAAATATGGCCAAACTGGTGGCAAGTGGCATCTTGGCAGCTGCACGCTTGACTTTTCTCAGTTCATGGGCAGTTATTTTGCGCCTTGGTTTTTCCACACGCTTCTTGCGACCCTGTTGACTATTTTGAATGAAACGCTTGATTGTTCGATGATCACGCTTCAGAAGCTTTGCAATTTTAAGAGTGCTGCATCCCTCTGCAAGATATCTCACTATTTTTGACTTTTCTGAGCCTGTCAAGTCCTTCTTTTGACCCATTTTGCCAAAGGAAAGGAAGTTGCCTAATAATTATGCACACCTGATATAGGGTGTTGATGTCATTAGACCACACCCCTTCTCATTACAGAGATGCACATCACCTAATATGCTTAATTGGTAGTAGGCTTTCGAGCCTATACAGCTTGGAGTAAGACAACATGCATAAAGAGGATGATGTGGTCAAAATACTCATTTGCCTAATAATTCTGCACTCCCTGTAGTTTGCCTGTCTGGCCAAAAAGTGAGCGGTACATCCTATAACTACAAGATCTGTACCACCACCTGAAAGTCAGTAGTTATGGGTTTTACGTTACAAAGCAGTATCATAAAATTCATAACTAAAGTGTCAAAAAGTACACTAACACCCATAAACTACCTATTAACCCCTAAACCCCTATCTAAATTACAAAAAATGATAAACACTAAATTACACAAAATTAAAAAAGAAATTATCAAAAATAAAAACGAAATTACTCCTAATCTAATAGCCCTATTAAAATAAAAAAGCCCCCCCAAAAAATAATAAAACCCTTAGCCTAAACTAAACTGCCAATAGCCCTTAAAAGGGCCTTTTGCGGGGCATTGTCCCAAAGAAATCAGCTCTTTTACCTGTTAAAAAAAATGCAAACAACCCCCCAACAGTAAAACCCACCACCCACACCACCAATCCCCCCCCAAATAAAAACCTACCTAAAAAACCTAAGCTCCCCATTGCCCTGAAAAGGGCATTTAGCTCTTTTACATTGCCCAAACTCTAAGCTAAAAATAAAACCCACCCAATAAACCCTTAAAAACACCTAACACTATCCCCCGAAGATCCTCTTACAATTTTTGAAGACCGCGCATCCATCCTCATCCAGCCGTGAGAAGTCTTCATCCAAGCGGCAAGAAGTCATCATCAATGAAGCCGGGAGAAGTCTTCATCCAAGCGGCAAGAAGTCGTCCTCCAGGCAGGAAAAAGTCTTCATCCAGACGGCATCTTCTATCTTCATCCTTCTGACACGGAACGGCTCCATCTTCAAGACATCTGGCGTGGAGCATCCTCTTCATATAGTCCCAGCCGTACACTGAAGGTTCCCTTTAAGGGACGTCATCCAAGATGGCGTCTCTTGAATTCCCGATTGGCTGATAAATTGCATCAGCCAATAGGATTTTTTACCCTTTAATTCCGATTGGCTGATAGCATTCTATCAGCCAATCGGAATTCAAGGGATGCCATCTTGGATGATGTCCCTTAAAGGGAACTTTCAGTGTACGGCTGGGACAGTATGAAGAAAATGCTCCATGCCGGATGTCTTGAAGATGGAGCTGCTCCGTGTCGGAAGAATGAAGATAGAAGATGCTGTCTGGATGAAGACTTGCCCGCCTGGAGGATGACTTCTTGGCACTTGGATGAAGACTTCTCCCAGCTTCGTTGAGGACTTCTTGCCACTTGGATGAAGACTTCTCCCGGCTGGATGAGGATGGATGTCTGGTCTTCAAAAACTGTAAGTGGATCTTCGGGGGTTAGTGTTAGGTTTTTTTTAAGGGTTTATTGGGTGGGTTTTATTTTTAGCTTAGGGTTTGGACAATGTAAAAGAGCTAAATGCCCTTTTAAGGGCAATGCCCATCCAAATGCCCTTTTCAAGGCAATAGGAAGCTTAGGTTTTATAGGTTGGTTGTGTGGGTGGTGGGTTTTAATGTTGGGGGTTGTTTGCATTTTTTTAACAGGTAAAAGAGCTGATTTCTTTGGGGCAATGCTGCGCAAAAGGCCCTTTTAAAGGCTATTGGCAGTTTAGTGTAGGCTATGGGGTTTATTTTGATAGGGCTATTAGATTAGGAGTAATTTGTTTTTATTTTTGATAATTTCTTTTTTTATTTTGTGTAATTGTGTGTTTATTATTTTTTGTAAATTAGATAAATGTATTTTTTAATTTATTTAATTTTAGTGTAATGTTAGGTGTTAGTGTAACTCAGGTTAGGTTTTATTTTACAGGTAAATTTGAATTAATTTTAACTAGGTAGCTAGTAAATAGTTAATAACTATTTACTAACTAGTCTACCTAGTTAAAATATATACAAACTTAGCTGTGAAATAAAAATAAAACCTAACATAGCTACAATGTAACTATTAGTTATATTGTAGCTAGCTTTGGGTTTATTTTACTGGTAAGTAAGTATTTATTTTTAAATAGGAATTATTTAGTTATTAATAGTAAGTTTTATTTAGAATTATTTTAATTATATTAAAGGTAGGGGTGTTAGGGTTAGGGTTACGTTAAGTTTAGGGTTAGACTTAAGGTTAGGTTTAGGGGTTAATATATTTATTTAGTGTTAGTGATGTGGGAGGCCAGAATTTTAGGGGTTAATAACTTTAGTATAGTGGCGGCGGCAACGTTGGGGCGGCAGATTAGGGGTTAATAAGTGTAGATAGGCGGCAGCGACATTGGGGGCGGCAGATTAGGGGTTAATAAATGTATGTAGGTGGCGACATTGGGGGAAGCAGATTAGGGGTTAATAAATTTATGAAGACGATGGCAACGTTGGGAGCGGCAGATTAGGGGTTAATACATTTATGTAGGTGTCGGCGATGTGGGGAGCAGCAGATTAGGGGTGTTTCGACTCAGGGTTTATGTTAGGGTGTTAGGTGTAAACATACAATTTTTTTTTTCCCCATAGACTTTAATGGGGCTGCGTTACGGAGCTTTACGCTCCGTTATTGCAGGTGTTAGGCTTTTTTTTTGCCGGCTCTCCCCATTGAAGTCTATGGGGAAATCGTGCACGATGTAGCTCAACGCTGCCATATTGCCCACAAACTCCATTTTTTTGCAAACCTGTAATAGCAGCTATATTAAAGGAGAGCAGTGGAAATAGCTTGCAAGTTATTACCGAGCCACTCATAACGCAAAACTCGTAATCTGGCCGTTAGTTAAGTAAGGCCATTAGGTCAAAGCAGGATGAACTTTTGTTACAAGGGGATCTGAAAAAATTAGAAGTATGGGCAGGTAAATAGAAAATTAGATTTAATACGGGAAAATGCAAGGTTCTACATTTTGGAAGTAAAAATAGGCAGCAATGTATTATTTAAATCGGAAAAGACTTAGCCAAACAGAGGAGGAAAGGGATTTGGGAGTAGTAATAGATAACAAGCTAAAGATGGGTGCACAATGCAGTGCAGTAGCTTTAAATGCTAATAACATACTAGCATGTATTAAAAGAGGCACTGATTCAAGGGAGAAAAGCATAATTCTGTCACTATATAAATCCCTGGTAAGGCCTCACCTTGAGTATGGAGTGCAGTTCTCGGGACCAATGTTCAGAGAAGGGCCACAAAGCTAACAAGGGGAATGGAGAATTTAAGCTATGAGGAGAGGCTTGCCGAACTGGGTCTGTTTTCTCTAGAGAGGTGACATGATTACTTTATATAAATGTATTCAAGGCCCATATACAGAGATGGCAGAAGCTCTGTTAATTCCAAGAAAATAGTTTGTGACAAGAGGTCACAATTGAAGGTTGGAGGAAAGGAGATTTTATCTCCTGCAAACAAAATGTAAGAGCAATAAAATTGTGGAACTCATTACCAAAGGAGGTAGTTAATGCCAATACCCTAGATACATTTAAAAATTGTTTGGATACATTTTTGGCTAGAAACACAATTCATGGATATGATTGTTTGTAATAAATGGGTCACCTTTTAGTGGGATTAAAGGGACAGTGAACCCAAATTTATTTATTTTGTTAATCAGATAGAGCATGCAATTTTAAGCAACTTTCTAATTTACTCCTATTATCAATTTTTCTTCATTCTCTTGCTATCTTTATTTGAAAAAGAAGGCATCTAAACTTCAATTCTTGCTTTTCAAATAAAGATACCAAGAGAATGGAGAAAATGTGATAATAGGAGAACAATAGAAAGTTGCTTAAAATTGCATGCTCTATCTGAATCATGAAAGAAAAAATTTGGGTTTATTCTCCCTTTAATTTAAGCTCAACTGGAGCTTTTTTGTAATTATATTAGATTTGTATAGGTTGAACTTGATGGACTTCTGTCTTTTTTTAAGCTCATTTACTATGTTACTATGTTATTATCTCATCCCGATGACTATTAACCCTTGCCATACCTTTCCTCATAATTATTTTCTCTTTAACTCCATTCACAATGAATCCTTTGAAATGTCATCACCACATAAACCTCTACTGAATCAGATTCCCAACTGATACTCTTCCTGGTTCTTTAACCCCAGTTATCTCAGGCCACCCAAATCACAATCCTCCCTTTCCCCCTAACTAAAATCCCTGGCTCCCTACTGCAATTAACTTCCTACTTAATGGCACCAAATCATGATCAAAAACAAGCCCCTCTAGAACCTATGAAACCCCTACATTACAAAAAAAAGCAAATACTATCTACCAACCTTCCTCTAAAAACCAAGTGCAATTACTATATTATCTAACCCCAGTGCAACCAACCTCAATAGGAAGGTGTTGGTCTGAAGAGTCAAATGATCACATTATATATTAACATGACACTGGTATTGATAGAAACATAGGTACTAGTGCTTATTCCCGATGTGATCAGAAGTAGGGATGGGTGAATGTGTTTATATTTTAATTTGAATATAAAACAAATGTTATTATAGAAATGCGATTTACATAATCGAATGTTAAGAACGAATATTCTTAAATATTCTATAATTGAATGCTATTTACAGTTTTCGAATGTCACTTTCAATTTCGAATGTTGATAATTAGATGGAATGTCTACTTGAAATTTTTAATGTAACATTTGAAATTTTGAATCTAACATTCAGTTTTATACTAGCAGTTCAATAGTTCATGTGCTACGGAATTTAGTAAATTGATACATAATGCATACACATATATCAATTCAAATGTTTCTATTTCGAACATTGCATAATTCAAATATATTACATTTAGAGAAAGCATTAGAAATACTATTACAAATATATATATTCAAATTTTTCGAATTCAAATATTTCATAATTCGAATTGAAATATTAGAAAAATTTGAATTGAATATTACATTTAAACAAAGCATTAGAAATAATATTACATTAACCTTTTAAGGCCGTTATGGCGTTCTAACCCGTCCTAACCATGCTGTTAGGATGAAAAATAACGTGCAAGCCGTTTGACTGTCCTGAAGCCAATGGCAATTACTGGCTGCGATCGCAGTCTGGAGGGCCTGATCCCATCATTGAAATCTCGCGATCGCGTGCACAATTGCGGGATTTCAATTTGTTTACAAAGTAACCCGGTCATCAAAAGGTTAAACAACTGTTAGAATGTTGTACAAACATTCAAAATTTGAAATGAACGAATGTCTTAAGATTCGTTTCATTTTTCGAATGTTGCGAAACATTCGCCCATCCCTAATCAGAAGCTTCGTAGCATCTGCTCATTGCAAGCAGCCACAGGAAGCTAATCTTTAATGCAGAAAGCGAGCTGACGTTAAATTAGACCAATGGGAGAACAATATAGCCACAAAAATATTGTAATTTTTATAAACTTACTGTCACTTGCATCTGTATTTTTTTATTTGTTTTATGTTTAACACATAAACAGTAAAATGTAAATTGCCCTTCACAGACATTTTAAAATAAATATTTTTTCACAATGCTAGAATTGCATTCTCTCTCTGTTATCTGAAAGCAAATCACAATGATGTATGTGTTATTTTCAGACAGTATAGTAATAAGCTGTAATCAGATATTTATAAAGCATCTAATGATTTCCTGGTGGTAATTTTCTGTGTTGTTTTTGTTACAGTGGATAACATGCATTTTTTGTTCTGAATAATTAATGCTGGGAATACAGTTAATCTACAGCAATAATAGCATAATAAAGAAACTCAAATACATTAGCAAAGTAAATTGCTGATACACTGAATATAATGTAACTCATCTTTAAAACAAATATTTGCAAAGTGACGGCAGAAAAAATGGCTTTGTACCAAAAATGATTCATATAAAAGTACAGCAATCAAACAAATGTTTGCAGTAAATGGGATAAAGGAACATGAAACACACTGTAAGACTTTTTTAGTAGTCTTGTAATAAATCAACCTACCAGCCAAGTGTGGGCACTTTCTGAATACATTTACTCTTTGAATACTAATATTATTCATTGCCAAACTCCCCTGCCACCAATTATTTGGAAGAGCTAAACCAAAGTGGACAAAAATTGCATTGCTTTTAAGAACCCTTTGAAAAAGCCTCTAATCTCATCTGCTGAGGCCTATTAACCCCTTAAGGACCAGCGACGTACCCTGTATGTCGCTGGCCTTTTTTTGGGACTTGATTGTTTTATAGCGCGGTCTTGCCACCAGCGTTAAGACTGCTCTATTCCACAAAGCCTTCTGGAGGGAGGACATTAATAGCGTGTTCTTGCTAGACTTGTGCTATTATGTCCTGAAAAAAACCTTAACGACCAGTGACATACAGGGTACATTGTGGTCATTAAGGGGTTAAGGACTGATATAAATTGGTTTCTACAATAATTAAGCATGACTGTTCCAATTCTCACAGTAAAACTACAGGAAATAGGACAAAATAAATATAAAATTCATTTAATACAGTTACATTTGGGAAACCTAATAACCCAACAAGGTTTTTTTGGGTGGGTTTATTTTTTAGTTTAGGGTTTGGGCATGTAAAAATAAAATGTAGAACCCATCCAAATGCCCTTTTCTGGGCAATGGGTAGCTTAGGTTTTTGTTAGAGTTAGGTTTTTTATTTTGGGATGTTGGTTGGGTGATGGGTTTTACTGTTTGGGGGGTCTTTGTATTTTTTTTTACAGGTAGAAGATCTGTTTAACTTAGGGAAGTGCCCTACAAAAGGCCCTTTTAAGAGCTATTGGTAGTTTATTGTAGGCTAGGGTTTTTTTATTTTGGGTGGGCTTTTTATTTTGATAGGGCTATTAGATTAGGTGCAATTCTTTTTTATTTTTGATAATTTTGTTATTTATTTTTGGTACTTTAGTGTTTGTTATTTTTTGTAATTTAGTATTTTTATCTTTTGTATTTAGATCATTTGTAATTTTTTGAGTAGTGTAGTTTAATTTTAGTTTAACAGTTATATTAGTTTAATTGTTAGTTTAAACTTAGTTTTTTTAATTTGACAGGTAAGTTTTAATTTAATTTAAGATAGAGAAATTGTAATTTTAATCTGAAATTAGGGGGCGTTAGGTTTAGGGGTTACTACTAGTTTAATCTAGTTTATTGCGATGTCAGGGGGTTGGGTTTAAGGGTTAATAGTTTACTTTAGTATATTTCGTTGTGGGGGGCTTGTGGTTTAGGGGTTAAAAGGTTTATTACAGTGGCCGCGGTGTAGGGCTTAATAACTTAAGTTGGGGCGGACGGCAGATTAGAGGTTAATAATATTTAAATAGTGTTTGCAATGCAGGAGGGCGGCGGTTTAGGGGTTAATAAGTTTATGATAGTGGTGACAATGTCAGGGAGCGGCGGAATAGGGGTTAATACATTTTATTAGTGGCGGCGATGTCGGGAGCGGCAGATTAGGGGTTACTGAATTTAATATAGTGTTTGTGATGCGGGAGGGCCTCGTTTTAGGGGTTAATAGGTAATTTATGGGTGTTTAGTGTACTTTGTAGCAGTTTAGTTATGAGTTTTATTTTACAGATTTGTAGCGTAAAGCTCATAACTACTGCTTTTAGATGGCAGTACGGATTTTGTCGTTTTAGGCTGTAACGCTGTTTTTTTAGCCAGAACACAAAACTCATAATACCAGCTCTATGGAAATCCCATGAAAGTGCGTTACTGACCTTGCGCTACAGGCGAAAAGGCTTGCGGTACACCTATACCGAAAAGACTTGTAATGGCTTTGTTACTGTTTTAATGCTGAAAATACCATATTTTCAGCGTTAAAAGACGAACACACAGGCTTGTAATCTAACTGATTACGAGCAAAAATATGCTAAAAATTAACTTGTATTATCAAAGTTGTCCCAAACGCTCATGTTCTATATTTTGCCCTTTCATTTTCATAATTTACTTACATAATTTACGAGTCCATATTTTTCTAGCCTTGTAGCCATTAATCTGGTACATGTTATTGCTCTAATTTCTGATTCAACTGATTGGCGCATTGTAAAATGACAAGATCTTGGAATTCCAGAATACGCGAACAGTATTTTGAAGCCATCTGTACACTGAGGGATTGAACCAGTGCGTGGTCCTGGTACAGTTCTTCCTTTTGGTTTGGTAGCCTAGATGGAGGTTAGATAAATTTGCTTCTATGTTTTGGATGTCAAATCTATAATTTTGTAATCAAATACTTTTTGAAGTAAAGAGTTATTGTTGGAACAAAATCTAAAGATTAGCAGTATATTTATTTTTAGACTGCTTGAAGACAAGTTTATTGTATTTGGACTTTCATGTTTGCACTTTAAATCACAGTATTTGGAAATTTACAAAATATGTAGCAGTAGATGACCAGAAAAATACACCCTGCAGTGTAGCAGCTGTGGATCTTCAGATTTCATTGCATGAAAACTAACTAAAATATGTGGCAGGAGTTTCAAATAATACAAATAAGTATATTATGGTGTTTATTAATTGCATTAGTACAAAACATATGCTCAGAATTGTTCAGAGAGAAATGTTAAGAGAATATTTTAGCCTGCAGCTCATAAGACAATTATCACATTTGATTTTAACAATAAATTATTTACTGTAACTCACAGAACTCAAAGGGCGGATGCAGCATTGGGGCCCAAGCATAGCAGGATTGAGCAAGCAGGCCTGTCAGCTCTGTTGGATCCAATCAGGATCAATCACTTGCAGTTGTCTTTATCCAACAGATTTCCTCAGAGTCCTTAGCAACCTCTGCTTTAGTAAGCAGGGGCTGTACCAATATTAAAGGGACATGAAAGCCAATTTTTTTTTTTTCTTTCTTGATTTAGAAAGAGCATGTAATTTTAAACAACTTTCTAATTTACTTCTATTATCTAATTTGCTTCATTCTCTTGATATCACTTGCTGAAAAGCATATCTAGATATGTTCAGTAGCTGCTGATTGGTTGCTGCACCTAGAGGCCTTGTGTGATTGGCTCACACATGTGCATTGCTATTTCTTCAACAAAGGATATCTAAAGAATTGAGCACATTAGATAATAGAAGTAAATTGGAAAGTTGTTTAAAATTGCATGCCCTATCTGAATCATGAAAGTTTAACTTTGACTAGACTGTCCCTTTAAACTAAAGTCAAAGTTTGCCTTGTCATTATTTTAACTAACCTAACTTTAAAAGCTACATTTACTTTAATTTTAACAAAAATTGTGTAACAAATTTACCCTAAAGTTTTAAAGTAGGTTAAGCAATATTATAATTGTGCTAGCAGTAAGATGTTCGCACGCATCGAGTTAGCGCAAGTCCGATAACTTTTTACTTTCAACTTGTAATACGAGTGTAATTCGACCCACTCCTCAAAAAATTACCAAGTTGCTGGATGAAAATGGAAGGGGAGTTACACTTATCTGTTCCATTTACAACTGTACAAAGATTTGTTAAGTATGTAAAACGAGTGCAAAATAGAAGCCGATATCACTTTACACCAGCAGAAAATTTGAACGCATTTCGGATTTATACCACCAATGGGAATTCCTTGCAATCCTTTACTTCTTAGGCTTGAAAGGGACATAATAACCATATGCTAAATCCCTTGAAAGAGATGCAGCATAACTATAAAAATTTTACAAGAAAATGTCACCTAAACATTTCTTTGTAAAAAAGGAAGATATTTTACCTCAAAATTTCTTCTGCTCACCAGAGTAAGTGCTGTGCAAATAATTATACTTCAGCTGCTGTCCAGCTGCAAGACGTAGAAAATTAAAATGAATAAGAAAATAACATGACTGTGCCTGCATGATGCACACTCCCTTGCAAGTCCTGGGACAAGCATACTGACTGGCTGCTTAAAGGGCCATGATACCCACATTTTTTCTTTCATGATTTAGAAAGAGAATGCATTTTTAAACATCTTTCTAATTTACTTCTATTATCTAATTTGTTTTATTCTCTTGATATTCTTTGCTGAAAAGCATATCTAGATATGCTCAGTAGCTGCTGATTCGTTGCTGCACATAGAAGTCTCATGTGATTGGCTCACCCATGTGCGTTGCTTTTTCTTCAAATAAGGATATCTCAAAAATGAAGCAAAATAAATAATAGAAATAAATTGTAATGTTTTTTAAATTTGTATTTTCTATCTGAATCATGAAAGAAAGATTTTGGGTTTAGAGGCCCTTTAACCCCTTAATGACCACAGCACTTTTCCATTTTCTGTCCGTTTGGGACCAAGGCTATTTTTACATTTTTGTGGTGTTTGCGTTTAGCTGTAATTTTCCTCTTACTCGTTTACTGTACCCACACATATTATATACCGTTTTTCTCGCCATTAAATGGACTTTCAAAATATACCATTATTTTCATCATATCTTATAATTTACTATAAAAAATATTATAAAATATGAGGAAAAAATGGAAAAAAACACACTTTTTCTAACTTTGACCCCCAAAATCTGTTACACATCTACAACCACCAAAAAACACCCATGCTAAATAGTTTCTAAATTTTGTCCTGAGTTTAGAAATACCCAATGTTTACATGTTCTTTACTTTTTTTGCAAGTTATAGGGCTATAAGTACAAGTAGCACTTTGCCATTTCCAAACCACTTTTTTTCAAAATTAGCGCTAGTTACATTGGGACACTAATATCTTTCAGGAATCTCTGAATATCCATTGACATGTATATATTTTTTTTTAGAAGACATCCCAAAGTATTGATCTAGGCCCATTTTGGTATATTTCATGGCACCATTTCACCGCCGAATGCGATCAAATAAAAAAATTATTTTACTTTTTCACAAATTTTTTCACAAACTTTAGGTTTCTCACTGAAATTATTTACAAACAACTCATGAAATTATGGAATAAATGGTTGTAAATGCTTCTCTGGGATCCCCTTTGTTCATAAATAGCAGACATATATGGCTTTGGCTTTGCTTTTTGGTAATTAGAAGGCTGCTAAATGCCACTGCGCACCAACCGTGTATTATGCCCAGCAGTGAATGGGTTAATTAGGGAGCATGTAGGGAGCTTCTAGGGTTAATTTTAGCTCTAGTGTAGTGTAGTAGACAACCCCAAGTATTGATCTAGGCCCATTTTGGTATATTTCATGCCACCATTTCACCGCCAAAAGCAATCAAATAAAAAAAAATTGTTCACTTTTTCAAACTTTAGGTTTTTCACTAAAATTATTTACAAACAGCTTGTGCAATTATGGCACAAATGGTTTTAAATGCTTCTCTGGGATCCCCTTTGTTCATAAATAGCAGACATATATGGCTTTGGCGTTGCTTTTTGGTAATTATAAGGCCGCTAAATGCTGCTGCGCATCACATGTGTATTATGGCCAGCAGTGAAGGGGTTAATTAGGTAGTTTGTAGGGAGCTTGCAGGGTTAATTTTAGCTTTAGTGTAGAGATCAGACTCCCACCTGACACATCCCACCCCCTGATCCCTCCCAAACAGCACTCTTCCCTCCCCCACCCCACAATTGTCCCCGCCATCTTAAGTACTGGCAGAAAGTCTGCCAGTACTAAAATAAAAGGTATAAAAAAAAAAAAAAATTTTAAGCATATTTACATATGCTGCTATGTAGGGTCCCCCCTTAGCCCCCAACCTCCCTGATCCCCCCAAAATAGCTCCCTAACCCTCCCCCTCTGCCTTATTGGGGCCATCTTGGGTACTGGCAGCTGTCTGCCAGTACCCAGTTTGCAAATAAAAATGTTGTTTTTTTTATGTTTTACTATTTGTTTCTGTAGTGTAGCTTCCCCCCCACAGTCCAATACCCCACCAGCCAAACCGATCACTAAAAAAACCATATTAACCCCTTTGATCCCCACTTCTAAGAAAAACATTTTCTGTAGCTTAGTGGTTCCCACCCGCTCCCTCCCCGTGCACGCGCCCGCCCGGCCTCCCCGTGCACGCGCGCGTGTCCGTGCGCGTCCCCCCGGTCGTCCCCGCCCCTGATCCCGCTCCCCTCCGCATCACAAAGGCCATCGATGGCCGCCACCCACCTCCCACACCGGCTCCCACCCACCAACGAAGGTAGCCGTTAATGTCCGGTGCAGAGAGGGCCACAGAGTGGCTCTCTCTGCACCGGATGGCTACAAATGGTTATTGCAGGATGCCTCGATATCGAGGCATCACTGCAATAACCAGAAAGCAGCTGGAAGCGAGCAGGATCGCTTCCAGCTGCTTTCCAAACCGAGGACGTGCAGGGTACGTTCTCAGGCATTAACTGCCTTTTTTTTGAGGACGTACCCTGCACGTCCTCGGTCATTAAGGGGTTAAAGTCTCTTTACAGTGGGTGTGAATACTTAGGACATTTCAAATAAAATATCCTACTTTTTTACATAGAGATGTTAAGGTGATATTTTCTAGTCAGCTTTTTACAGCTGTGCTGCATCACTTTCATGTGATTCAACATTTGGGTATCGTGTCCCTTTAATTTACAGTTCAGTGTCCCTTTAACACAGTATTGAAATAAACAATAAAAATGTAGTTGGCATCTAATCACTTGAAAAACACTTAGGTTGGTAAAACATTTTACCACATGAAAATTGCTTCATTATTTAGGCCTCTACCTCCTGGTGGTACTATTAAGTCTTTATGGTGTTCATATATGCTGCTTTTTACTGTAAAGACTAATAAACAAGGAATGTAATATAAATTCCAGCTATGCAATCATAAAAGAAATTGCCTAGGGAAATTAGCAAAAAATTATTCATTTTCATGTGCAATTAAAATACACATACACACATATACACTTGATAATTCTGCAGAACCACAACCACAAGTAGTTTTAATAAAGCTTTCAGTATTTTAAAATAATAAGCTGTATTTATAATTACAAGTAATTATACGTGTTAATGAATGAGCTTAAAAAATAAAGCGAGCATGCTCGATTTCGGAAAAATGTCTGGAATACTACATGAATGTTTTGGTTTTGGTCTGTTATATTGTTGTTGCCATTCTGTTATTGTCAGGGTATTATTATTATTCTTTATTTATAAAGCACCAACAGATTCCACAGCGCTGCCCATGGGTACAAGGATAACCGTACAATGGAGAAACAATACGATAAAACACAACATTTTACAGACTAAATACAGGGGGAATTGAGAGCCCTATTCCCGTGGGAACTTACAATCTAGATGGGTGGGAGGATGGGAAACAGGAGGTGGGGACTGAAGGTGAGAATGATATTAGTGAGGAGATAGAGGGCAACTGTTAGTTAAGTGAAGTTAGTTTGTTAATAAGTTGGGTGATAAGTTTCCTGAACAGAAAGGTATTTAGGGAACGTTTAAAGGAGGAGAGGTTAGGGGCAAGTCTGACAGCACGAGGAAGTCTGTTGTGAATGGGGAGCCAGTGAAGGGACGCACAGAGAGGTGTAGCAGAAACAGAGCGTTGAGAGAGGTGGATTAGCCTGGCAGATGCATTTAGGATGGATTGGAGGGGAGAGAGGCGGGAGAGACGGAGGCCAGTTAGTAAGTTGTTACAGTAGTCAAGTTGGGAAATCACCAGGGAGTGGATTAGCTGTTTAGTAGTTTCAGCACTTAGAAACGAACAAATGTTGGAGATATCGTGTAGGTGGTTGCGGCAAGATGAAGAGAGCAATTGGATGTGGGGAATGAAGGACAGATTTGAGTCAAGCGTAACTTGGGGTGATGGGGATATAGTGGTGCCGCCAACAGTGATAGAAAAATTAGAAACTGGAGAAGAGTTAGAGGGGGGAATTAGAAGTAGTTCGGTCTTGGACAAGTTTATTCTTAGGTGGTAAGAGGCCATACAGGAGCAAATGCCAGATAAGCAGTCGCTGATGTGATAATTGACAGAAGGAGAGAGTGCAGGGGTGGAAAGGTAGATCTGGGTATCATCAGCATAGAGATGATAGCTGAAGCCATAGCTGTTGATAAGTTTACCTAGTGAAGAATTGTAAATAGAGAAGAGTAGAGGACCCAGGACAGATACTCCAACAGACAGGGTAGGATAACCGGATATATAAACTCATTTTATATAAAGATGGAGGAAAAATCACACAGGCACTTCTTGCTTCTATGTCTTTATTATACTACACTGCTTCTGCTTCCTGTGTCAGGAGGAAGGAGGAGGTAACAACATAAATAAACTTTATTTACACTTCTGTTAACATACAATGTATATAGGCTACAACGCTGTAAGAGCACTTTCAGTTTACATCTCAACACCCCCACTTGCTCTCAAGTGTTTAATTGTGCATGTTTCCCCCTTTTAAACATATTCATACATTACATGACTTACATTCCAAACATATAACTCAAAAACTTTTCTAACTTGAATTCTGATGCAAGCTTAGTCATAACATCTGCTACCATCTTGTCAGTTGTACAATACTCAAGAACTATGTTACCTTTACTGATCACTGATCGAATTAACTGGTACTTGATATCAATGTGTTTACATCTCTGAAGGCAAACAGGATTCCTTGAAAGAGCAATTGAACCCTGATTGTCTCCAAAGATTTGTATTGGTTCATAATGACACCCTTTATCTATTCCTTTGAGTAACTGAGTAAGGTACAGACTTTCCTGTGTAGTCGCAGCCAATGTCAGTTCAACAGCAAATGTTTAAGAGACAGGAACCTCCTTCAGACACAACTTTAAACTGAAGGAAACCTTATTCAAAAAGGCCAAGGTATATACATTAAAAGAGGAGCCCACACATGCTAGTCAAACACTTTGTAGTCCCTTTTATATCATATCAACAGTCCCCCAAAAAAGTTCTCTCAAATGCTAGCGCAGTACTTGAAAGGGCCTACCCTGTACTGATCCAATGATCCTCTTAGAGACCGCCAAGTCATAGGCATATAGAACACAGCACACAAACAGACAGGAGCTCCAGCTCTACTTCTGATGTGACAGGAGCGCAACCGCTCTACTGCCGATGTGACCAGGGATCCTAGCAATGACTACGGCTCTTTAGCTGAAACGCGTAAGCTTAGCCTATTCAGCTGTTTTTTGATCATTTGTTTCTTAAAACATGGTGGTGTGACTATGGACTTTTAATACCTTCATGGGTTTAATAAATGTTATGTTTTATATATTTTTGGATATTGCTCCGCTCTCTTTTTTTCTCTGATTTATATTAGTCGCAGCCAATGCCATGTATTCAGCTTCACATGTAGATAAAGCTACTGTGGGCTGTTTCTTTGATTTCCATGCAATTAGTGGATCATTCTTGGTAAGGCTAAAGCAGTATCCAGTCATACTTCTCCTATCATTCACATCAGAGGCCCAATCGGCATCACTATACGCCTCCAGTTTCAAGTTTTCACTACATTTTCTGTAGCACAACTCATAGTCAATAATACGCTTTAAGTACCTCATCACATGCTTAGCTGTGGTTAGATGTTGTTTTGTTGGCTCTGATAAATCACCCAGCTTAAATCTGACCTTGTACAGGTCATAACATACAGCAAGCTACTTACTATCTCTCAATATTTTCTCGCATCTACAGGATCATTGTGATCATTTTGGTCCAGTTTTTGCTCACATGGTGTCGATCTGGGTTTACAATCTGTCATTCCAAACTTCTCTAGAATCTTTTATATCTATCTCTTTTGATTCATCTTTACCAAACCATCACTCTGTTCAAAATCATTACCTAGAAAATGTTTGATCCTTCCAAGATCTTTCATCTTACATTTTGCTGTAAGCATTTTCTTCACGTTATTGAGTACTGTTTCTTCATTGGGACCGATAATTAGATCATCAACCCATATTAACAGTATTAAACCCTTTCTCATTTAAATAATCATGCAGCATCTTGTTCCAATTTCTACCTGATTGTTTTAGACCATACAATGACTTGTTCAATTTTAAAACTAGTTTCTCATTTTGTTTGCACTTTACCTCAAATCCTACAGGTTGTTCCACATAAATCTCACAATCAATTGAGGCATGTAAGTAGGCTGTTTTCACATCCATCTAGTGAAGAAGTAAATCATACTGTGCTGCCAGTTGCATAAAAATACGTACTGATGTAATATTTGCAGTTGGAGAAAAAAACCTCCTTGTAATCAATTCCCTTTACTTGACTATAACCTTTAGCAACATATCTGGCTTTGTATGTTTCTGATCTAAAAAAAATCGCCTAGATTACAAGTTTTGCGCTATAGAGGGTGTAAAACGCGTTATTTCACCCTCCATGGCGCTGCCATTACAAGTTTCTAAAAAGCTGCCTTGTGCATGCGTAAGCTCCATACCGCACAAAATCCAAGGGCTGAGAATACGTGCTCGTGCATGCTTTCTCTATTGACATCAATAGGGAGAGCATGTTAGAAAAAAAAACAACACCTGAAGCGCGGAATGGCGATCGCCATAACGCAACCCCATTGATGTCTAAAGCTAACATCTTAACATAAACCCCAAGTCTAAACACCCCTAATCTGCTACCCCTGACATCGCCGACACCAAAATAAAGTTATTAACCCTTAAATTGCCGCCACTTATAAAAGTTATTAACCCCTATTCTGCTGCTCCCCGACATCCGCACCACTATAATAAAGTTATTAACCCCTATTTCCCCTCACCCCAACATCGCTGACACTATAATAAAGCTATTAACCCCTATTCTGCTGCTCCCTGACATCACCGCCACTATTTAAAGTTATTAACCCCTAAACCTCTGACCTCCCACATCACCGCCACTAAATAAACTTATTAACCCCTAAACTGCCACCCCCCCACATCACAAAAAATAAAATTAAACTATTAACCCCTAAACCTAACAACCCCCTAACTTTAAATTAAAATTACAATATCCCTATCTTAAAATAAATAAAAACTTACCTGTGAAATTAAAAAAAGTTTAAACTAACAATTAACCTAACATAACTATTATACTAAAATTAAAATAACTACCAATTAAAGGGCCATAATACCCAAATACTTGAAAGTGATGCAGCATAGCTGTAAAAAGCTGACTAGAAAATATCACCTGAACATTTCTATGAAAAAAGAAAGATATTTTACCTCAAAAGTTCCTCAGTAGCCACATCCCATTGTAAAGGATTTCTAAGCAGCATATTAGTATGTCTGTCCCGGGACAGCTGAAAGGATGAGCCTCGTGCACTCTCATGTTATTTCCCTATTCAGTGTAACAATGAAATCTCATGAGAGTTAAGTCAAATCTCATGAGACCATAGTAAAAGAGTTCATGACCTCAGCACTGCTGATGCTGATTGGCTGCTGTTCATTTCTTAATTTTTATTTTTTTTACCTACAGCTGGGAGCAGCTGAGTATAACTTTTTACACAGAACTTATTCTGCTGAACTGAGGAGATTGTGAGGTAAAATATCTTCCTTTTTTACATGGAGATGCTCAGGTGATATTTTCCTGTCAGCTTTTTACAGTTATACTGCATCAGTTTCAAGTGATTTAGCATATGAGTATTATGTCCCTTTAAATAAACTAAATTACACATTAAAAAAACTAAAACTACTAAAAAAAATTAAAAACACTAAATAATAAAAAATAACAAACACTAAATTACAAAAAATAACAAATGAAATGATCCAAAATAAAAACAATTACACCTAATCTAATAGCCCTATAAAAATAAAAAAGTCCCCACAAAATTAAAAACACCCCTAGCCTACAATAAACTACCAATAGCCCTTAAAAGGGCCTTTTGTAGGGCATTGCCCTAAGTTAAACAGCATTGCCCTAAAGAAATCAGCTCTTTTACCTGTAAACAAAATACAAAGACCCCCAACAGTAAAACCCACCACCCAACCAACCTCCCAAAATAAAAAAACCTAACGCTACCAAAAACCTAAGCTACCCATTGCCCTGAAAAGGGCATTTGTATGGGCATTGCACTTAAAAGTGCTGTTCAAATCTTTGGGCTGTTCAAATCAGCCAATTGGATGAGAGCTACTGAAATTCTATTGGCTGTGGCAAACAAGTAATTTTTCATTTTAAATCTTGAAGTTATGTTACTCACTTTTAACACATTGGGGCATATTTATCAAGCTCCGTATGGACTGCTGCTCCATAACCTGTCCGCCTGCTCTGAGGCAGCAGACAGAAATCGACAGAAATCAACCTGATCGAATACGATCAGGTTGATTGACACCCCCTGCAAGAGGCCATTGCTGGTGCAATGATAAATGCAGACAGCGTATGCTGTCGGCATTTATTGATGTGCAGCGGACATGATCCGCTATATCGGATCATATCCGCTCGCACCATAATAAATAGGCCTCATTATCTTCATTTGCACTAGTGCAGTATTTTTCAGTATCCTCAAAACTTCTCAACTGTGTTTTTAACCCTGCAAAAGTTACTTTTCCATCACCCTGTGTAATGTGTATGGCAAACAGTTTAAATTGAAGAGTCTTTAGGGACTATACCTTTTATTCCACAGCCCATAAGGTTTATTCGTGAATTGACCATATTCTTGTGAGTCAAATCTTGACACCATTAATTATGAAATCAGACATAATAGTTAGCACCTGGTCGGACCATAATGTGGTTCTAACGACACTTTCAGGCTTAATAGATCCGCTTAGAAACAAGAGTTGGCACTTGAACCCTACCCTATTCAAAGATAAATTGTTCCTAGAGTTTCTTAGAAGGGAAATAGGAGTTTTTATTGGCTGTAATCAACAGTCAGTAGAAAATCCTTCTTATGTGTGGGGAGCGCTTAAGGCCTTTACGAGAGGCTTATTAATTAGAGAATCTAGCTCCAAATTAAAAGCGGCACAAGCTTATGGTGAGAGGTTAAAGGAAGAAATTAAGCAATTACACATTCATCACTGCGCCACTCAGAGCACCAGCACACTTAAAAGGCTAAATAGTAAAAGGGAGGAATTAGATAAATTGTTGTCCCAGGACGCGTCTAGATCCTTAAAACTTATTGACACACAATATTTCATCCATGCTAATAAGCCTGACAGAATGTTAGCTTGTAGGCTGAAAGACATGACAAGGCTTATAACGGTCCCCCAGCTGCAGAAACTGGATGGTTCCACCACTAACCATCCTCGGACTATAGCAGATACCTTTGCATCATATTACCAGTCACTATATGCACTCCCTAGGGGAGATAAGCCCCGACAATCTGAAAACTATCAGGAGTTTTTGGGCCATGATGATATACCTAAGCTAGACACAGAAGATGTAGACGGGCTAAACGCACCTATCACATTAGCTGAAATTAGACAGACAATCAAAAACCTTAAAATTAATAAAGCACCTGGTCCGGATGGATACACAGGTATTTTTTATAAGACATTTTTAGACGAATTAGACCCCTTATTGGTGGTCATCTTTAATCATATGTTAAAAGGGGGATATATACCGAAAGAATTCTTACTAGCTCGAATTTCAGTGATTCCGAAGCCAGGCAAAAATAAGCAACACTGCAAAAATTATCGTCCTATATCTTTAATTAATCAAGAAATAAAGATTTTTTCTAAAATTTTAGCTACCAGACTCAACAAACTAATGCTTAAATTAGTCCATCCGGATCAGGTGGGGTTCATAGCGAACAGGGAGGCTCCGGATAATGTGAGAAAGGTGATTGATTTGATCAACCTTGCGTCGGTTAACAGGATGCCTTCTCTGTTCCTTTCTTTGGACGCAGAGAAGGCATTCGACTGTATTTACTGGGATTATCTTGATAAGGTGTTGGATGCATTTGGCATATCGGGAAACTTTAGAAAAGCGATCTCCGCGATTTATTCTCATCCCTCAGCTTTTGTTAAAATTATGGGGTATAAATCAGGGCCCATCGAAATTGCAAATGGTACTAGACAGGGATGCCCTCTCTCCCCGCTTCTATTTGCCCTGTGTATTGAACCTTTAGCGGCCAGCATCAGACGAAATGTAGATATTACAGGCATACATATAAAAGCAAAATAATATAAAATTAGTCTTTTTGCAGATGATATTATTCTATAGATTACAAGGCCACTTATTTCTCTTCCAGTGTTGTATTCCACTATAGATAAGTTTGCGGCAATATCAGGCTATAAAATTAATAAGGATAAGTGTGAGGCTGTTAGTGTAAACTTACCAGCACACACTAAAAAGCTCATAGATCTTAATTTTTCTTTCTCATGGGCTAAGAAGGGAATGAGGTACTTGGGAGTAACGCTCACAAATAGGACTGAGGATCTGTATCAGTTAAACTACACGCCTTTGATATCGCAAATTAAAAACTGTTACAGAAGTGGGAAAAGTTGAAAATTTCGTTATATGGCAGAATAATTGGTATTAAAATGACAATTCTCCCAAAGATATTATATCTATTCAAATGCTTACCAGTCTCTGTGCCATCCAAAACACTAACACAACTCCAGAAATATGTAATTTTGTTTATTTGGCAAGGAAAAAGAGCAAGAACTAATAAACAAACGCTCTGTAGAAGTAGAAGAAGAGGAGGGATGGGATTGCCGGATTTTCTAGCTTATTACCACGCGGCCCATATGGCCCAGACTGCGTTATGGCATAACAAGGTTGATAATATCTGTCTCAATACTCTGTCTCGTTATGGGACTCTTTGTCTACTAAATTTAAGCTAATATCAGATACTTCTAAGGCAACACCACTAATAACGCTTTCTACTACACTTGACGTGGGGCTCCAGAATAAGTGGGCAAATAGGGGGCTGTAGAGAATTGCTGACACATTAAGGGGACAGAACTTTATGGACTTTAACACATATGCTAGCCTTAACAAACAGGATAGGCCCAGTTGGTATCAATATCTTCAGTTGAAGGCAAGAGTTTGTGAGGTGATAGGTACCTTATATAAAGGGAACACCACATACCTAGAACAAATTTGCTTAGCTAGACAGAGAATGAGAGGGACCATTACTGGACTGTATGCCATTTTTAACTCTCCACCAACGACTCATAAGCTTCCTTTTATGCAAAAGTGGGAAGAAGAATTTCAATTTACTTGGTCTTTAGATAAATGGAATGATGTTTTGTTTAGGGGACCCTCCTTTTCTATATGTGCTCATTTAAAAGAAAATTACATGAAGACTGCTTTTGGTTGGTACTTTCACCCCTCGAGATTGCATAATTTAGAGATAGGTAATAGAAAATGTCTAAGAGGGTGTGATGAGATAGGTACCTATTCACATATGTGGTGGGACTGCCCACGGGTAGCAAATATCTGGTTACAAACCTTTAGTCTATTGGGCAACATTTTTGGGCGCACTTTAAGAGTGTCGGCCTCTCATCCCCTTCTGCATGAGCCTATCCCAGGGTTTAATAGGGCGCGAAACAAGTTTATTTCTACCATCTTTACTATAGTAAGATTAACAATAGCCCAGTATTGGAAAGTTGAGATTCCTAATTTTCAGATTATTCTAAATATAATTGGGTACTATTACCAAATGAGTAACAATGCAGCTATCATGCTGGACACTGTAGAACAGTTTGTCTCTGTCTGGGAACCATGGATTATGTTTTCTGAAACCAGAGTTGTTGGTTAATATTCTAAGGTTCTGGGAGTACCTATTGCTTAATGAGTTTGGTTCACAATGTGACCTGATTTGTAGGGTTAAATTCATTGATGTTTATATAATATGCTGACCTGCCGAGTTATGCCTCAATGTATTTCAAATTATGTTGATGTGACAATTGCATTTATTTTGTTCTATAACTAAGAAGAAAAATTCAATAAAAATCTTTTCAATTAAATTGAAGAGCCTTTCTTCCATCATCAGCTGCTTCTCTCATAATCATCTAAACATTGAATTAATTCAGCATATGCTTCCTCATTCTTACTGTGATCTTCATCCTCCTCTTCAGTGTCTGCAGACACACTCAGGATGGTTTCTTTAAGCTTCAGCAATCTCAGATGTCACAAGAATTTAGTCTCCCAAAGTTCATAATTCTTTTCATCTCCATCAAAGCAAAGTCTGCTCCATCAGTTTCCTGCATCCCTCCTGGGCCCATAACCTATTGCTATTCTGTTATTATTAGGGTAGGATAACCGGATATATAAACTAATTTTATATAAAGATGGAGGAAAAATCACACAGGCACTTCTTGCTTCTATGTCTTTAATTTACTACACTGCTTCTGCTTCCTGTGTCAGGAGGAAGTGGGAGGTAACAACATAAAATAAACTTTTTTTGCACTTCTGTTAGCATACAATGTACAGTATCTCACAAAAGTGAGTACACCCCTCACATTTTTGTAAATATTTTATTTTATCTTTTCATGTGACAACACTGAAGAAGTGACACTTTGCTACAATGTAAAGTAGTGAGTGTACAGCCTGTATAACATTGTAAATTTTCTGGCCCCTCAAAATAACTCAACACACAGCCATTAATATCTAAACCGTTGGCAACAAAAGTGAGTACACCCCTAAGTGGAAATGTCCAAATTGGGCCCAATAAGCAATTTTCCCTCCCCGGTGTCATGTGACTCGTTAGTGTTACAAGGTCTCAGGTGTGAATGGGGAGCAGGTGTGTTAAATTTGGTGTTATCGCTTTTACACTCTCTCATACTGGTCACTGGAAGTTCAACATGGCACCTCATGGCAAAGAACTCTCTAACGATCTGAAAAAAAAGAATTAATGCTCTACATAAAGATGACCTAGGCTATAAGAAGATTACCAAGACCCTGAAATTGAGGTGTAGCACGGTGGGCAAGACCATAAAGTGGTTTCACAGGACAGGTTCCACTCAGAACAGCCCTCGCCATGGTCGACCAAAGAAGTTGAGTGCACGTGCTTAGCATCATATCCAGAGGTTGTCTTTGGGAAATAGACGTATGAGTGCTGCCAGCCTTGCTGCAGAGGTTCAAGGGGTAGGGGTAAGCCTGTCAGTGCTTAGACCATGCACCGCACATTGCATCAAATTGGTCTGCATGGCTGTTGTCCCAGAAGGAAGTCTCTTCTAAAGATGATGCACAAGAAAGCCCGCAAACAGTTTACTGAAGACAAGCATTCTAAGGACATGGATTACTAGAACTATGTCCCGTGTTCCTATAAGACCAAGATAAACTTATTTGGTTCAGATGGTGTCAAGCGTGTGTGGCGGCAACCAGGTGAGGAGTACAAAGACAAGTGTGTCTTGACTACAGTCAAGCATTGTGGTGGGAGTGTCATGGTCTGGGCCTGCATGAGTGCTGCCGGCACTGGGGAGCTACAGTTCATTGAGGGAACCATGAATGCCAACATGTACTGTGACATACTGAAGCAGAGCATTATCCCCTCTCTTTGGAGACTGGGCCACAAGACAGTATTCCAACATAACGACCCCAAACACACCTCCAAGACGACCACTGCCTTGTTAAAGAAGCTGAGGGTAAAGGTAATGGACTGGCCAAACATGTCTCCAGACCTAAACCCTATTGATAATCTGTGGGGCATCCTCAAACAGAATGTGGGGGAGCACAAGGTCTCTAACATCCACCAGCTCCGTTATGTTGTCATGGAGGAGTGGAAGAGGGCTCCAGTGGCAACCTATGAAGCTCTGGTGAACTCCATGCCCAAGAGGGTTAAGACAGTGCTGGAAAATAATGGTGGCCACACAAACTATTGACACTTTGTGCCCAATTTGGACATTTCCTCTTAGGGGTGTACTCACTTTTGTTGCCAACGGTTTAGACATTAATGAGTTATTTTAAGGGGACAGCAAATGCATACTGTTATACAGGCTGTACACTTACTACTTTACATTGTAGCAAAGTGTCACTTCTTGTTACATGAAAAGCTATAATAAAATATTTACAAAAATGTGAGGGGTGTACTCACTTTTGTGAGATGCTGTATATAGGCTACAACACTGTAAGAGTACTTTCAGTTTATAGCTCAACAATTTTGCTATGTCCTTGCCTCACAGATATCAGTATTGTGGTGTCATTATCATCCCTGATATTATTGATGAGTTAAATGACACATTGGGCTATACATTACTCCATGGTTGTTCCTTAATCTTACACTCAAGATCCATAATGCACTGCTGTTCCTGAGCAGGTCACAATGAGTGACCCAATCATGAGGATGTAGTCACCAGCTGTTCTGCTTCTTTTTTAGTGCTCAGCATCATTGGACTGTTACTGTGTAATGACCGTTCAATACATTCGTTCACTATATATTAGTATCAGGTAGTTTATGACCTAATTTGCAATAAGATTGAAACCTATGTTATAAAGTTACCAATGTTTTAGCCCTTAAAAATTAAAGATGATCCTGTCCACCTTTAGTTAAACTAGCTACTATCCCCTCAGGACCACCCTCTCCAACTAACTCTATAATCACCAGACTTTACTGTAAGTATCCCTAAAACTACTTAAATCTCCATAGCCATTAATCTACTAACCGCTGGGCCTTCATTGATATTAACTCATATGCATCAAAACCTGCATTGCAAAAAAGAAAACCCTTAATCACATTTATCCCACCTGCAATAATGCCATAAATTACAGAACCTTATCACAATTATCTCTAAAACCAATAGGGGCCCATTGCCATTAACCACCTAACCACTAGGCCCCCATTGTTATTAACCCTCTAAGAACCAGAACCCCATTTTAAAACCAACTTTTTCCTACCACTGTAATCACCTAACAAACCTCTAAGATCTCCCAACAAAAATACATCTAACTGCTAAGATTTTCTCATCAAAAACACTTTTAATTGCTAAGACCCTAAGTTTATCTAAAAATCAAAATCACATAAATAAAAACTACTGCCGCTAAGATAACACCCTTAAGATTATTAGCAGGTATGTGTAGAGGGCCAGCAGGTTCCGAAGTGGGTATCGGGAGTGGGTTACAGGGATCGAATAGGTAGAGGGTCCTAACGAGAGTTGCACTGTTGTAGTCGGCTCTTATGAAGGTGAATTACAAACAGCTGGGCTCATAGGCTTAAATGCTATGGGGTTTAAGGGGATAGCAGTGGAGAAAGGAAGGTTAGTGTAGGTTGTATGTGTCCCTGAACAGTAGAGTCTTCAGGGAGCACTTGAAGCTTTTAAAACTAGGGGAGAGTCTTGTGGAACGAGGCAGAGAGTTCCATAAGATGGAAGCCAGTCTGGAGAAATCTTGCAAGCGGGAATGTGAAGAGGAGGAGGAGAGTAGGAGATCATGAGCGGATTGAAGGGGATGGGAGGGAGAGTATCTGGAGACAAGGTCTGAGATGTAAGGGGGAGCAATGCAGTTGAGGGCTTTGTGTGTCAGAGTGAGAATTTTGTGTTTAATCCTGAAGGCAAGAGGAAGCCAGTGAAGAGATTGGCAGAGAGGTACGGCAGATGAAGAGCGACGTGTAAGGAAGATGAACCTGGCAGAGGCATTCATTATGGATTGTAAAGGAGCTAGGCGGCAGCTAGGGATACCAGAGAGAATGGATTTGCAGTAGTCGATGCGGGAAAGGATGAGAGAGTGGATTCAAATCTTAGTTGTTTCTTGTGTAAAGAAATGTCTAATTTTAGCAATGTTTTTAATGTGACCCCAAGACATCGGGCATGTGAGGATGGGGTAATGATCGAGTTATCAACAGTTATGGAAACATGGAGGGTAGAGATTTCGGAAGAAGGGTGTAAAATAAGGAGCTCAGTTTTGGAGAGATTTAGTTTGAGGTAGTGAGAGGACAGATAGTAGGGTATATTTAGAAGCGCACTAAAAAGAAGGCTGGGGCAGAATAAGAGTATGTCCAAAGCTCATGGTTTTACTTCAAACCTATATGTGTATAATCATGTGTGTCCAGAGTTCTGAACCAAAAAAAAAAAAAAAAAGCTTAGATGCTTTCTTATTCAAATAAAGATAGCAAGAGAACGAAGAAAAAAATGATAATAGGAGTAAATTAGAAAGTTGCTTAAAATTTCATGCTCTATCTGAATCACAAAAGAAAAATATTGGGTTCAGTGTCCCTTTAACAACTGGTGAAGAAAGTGCAAAAAGTGAAAAAATAAGATTAAAAGATAAAACGAAATTGGGTTAAGATTACCAAAAAGTGCAAAAAATGCAAAACATTGCAAAAATGCAAAAGTACAAAGATATAAAAAAAATATAAAATTACAAAAGTGTAAAAATGTAAAAAAATGTCTTATATTATAAATCCAGAAGTGGATGATAGGGAATCCTACTAGAGGATGTTGATTTTCTCAAAGAAGATCCTCCTATATGTGATAATTATGAAACCTAAAATCCAAGATGAGATATGAGAGTGACAGTTAGTGACATGGGTTAGCAAGGAAGGAGATAGTTCTGGTGCAGAGAGGTAGATTTGGGTATCGTTGGCATACAAATGATAATGAAACCCGTGGGACGGTATTAAGGAACCTAATGAGGATGTGTAGATTGAGAAGAGAAGGGGACCGAGGACAGTGCCTTGTGGTACCCCAACAGAAAGAGGGAACGGGGCAGAGGATGCTCCAGAGAAGGCTACAGTAACGGTATCGTTTGACAGATAGGAAGAGAACCAAGAGAGAGCTGTGTCACAGATGCCGAAGGATGAGAGGGTATGGAGCAAAAGAGGGTGGTCGACAGTATCAAAGGCTGCAGACAGATCAAGGAGGATAAGTAGAGAGAAGTGGCATTTGGATTTTGCTGTAAGTAGGTTGTTGGTAACGTTAACAATTGCTGTCTCTGTTGAGTGAAGGGGGTGGTATCTAGATTGCAGTGGGTCAAGGAGGGAGTTTAATGTAAGGAAATGGGATAGACATGCATACACTAGCTTTTCAAGAAGCTTTGAGACAAGAGGGATTAGGGAAATAGAGCAGTAGTTGGATGGGGAGGTTGGATAGAGAGAAGGTTTTTTGAGGATAGGTGTGACTAATGCATGTTTAAGAGATGTGGGAAATATACCAGTGCTGAGGGAGAGGTTGAAGATGTGTGTGAGTATACGGGTAAGGGTAGAAGAGAGAGAGGGGAGTAGTTGTGAGGGGATGGGGTTGAGGGGACAGGTAGTGAGGTGAGAGGATAGTATAAGGGCAGAAAGTTCTTCTTCTGTAACAGGGGCAAAAGAGCTAAATTTATGACTATGTGGGTTTTGGATGATTGTGAGCTTTTGAGGGGGTGGGAGACCGGTAGTATGTTGAGTGCTGATTTCATTTCTGATGGAGTCAATTTTGTTGTTGAAGTAGCTGGTAAAATCTTGAGCTGAGAGAAAAGTTGTGGTGGGAGATGGGGGTGGGCGGAGAAGACTATTGAATGTGGAGAACATACGTTTCTGGTTTGAAAAAAGAGTAGAGATAAGAGTACAGAAGTAATGTTGCTTATATAGATTAAGGGCAGAATAGTAAGAGTTCAAGATGAACTTATAGTGAAGAAAGTCAGAAGACTCTGAGATTTCCTCCAGTGTCGCTCAGCAGTATGGGAACATCTGCATAGGTACCGTGTCAGAGGAGTATGCCAGGGCTAAGGATGAGTGTATGTTTTCCAAGCTATGGTATGTGGGGCCAGATTATCAAGGACCGATGTAAGGGTGGGGATATAGTGGCAGATAGATTCATCCGGACAGGAAAAGGAGGGGGTGGAAGAGAGAAGAGGTTCGAGAGAGCTAGCGAGCTGTTGCTGATTTAATGACTTGATTCTTCTGTGAAGTTTAGTGTGAGGGGTAGAAGGAGGGAGAGTTGTAGGGAGGGAGGTGATGTTACAAGTGAGGAGGTGGTGGTCAGAAAGAGGAAAAGGTGAGTTTGTGAAGTTTGAGATAGCTGAAAATCAGATCAAGGGAGTTACCATCTTTGTGAGTGGGAGAGTCAGTCCATTGTGACAGGCCGAAAGAGGAAGTAAGTTGCAGAAGTTGTTTTGCAGAGGAGGCAGTGAGTTTATCAACATGGAGGTTGAAGTCACCGAGAATGAGGGCAGGGGTATCTGAGGAAAGGAAATAAGGTAGCCAGGTGGCAAAGTGATCTAGAAATAGAGTTGCTGAGCCAGGGGGCGGTATATGACTGCAATGTGTATAGAGAGGGGAGAGAATAAGCGAATCATGTGCATTTTGAATGAAGAAAATGTGAAGGAAGAGAAGGACTTGTTGTCTATTGTCAGACCTAGGAGTGTGGCTGAAGTGGAAACCACCATGTGACAGTGCAGCAGAGGAAGCAGTGTCTGAAAGAGAGAACCAGGTTTCTGTGAGATACCCAGAATCCCCCATATTATGGGACTCCTGTTAAGTACTAAATTCTCTTAGCCAAATTTAAAAATAAGCTTTATTGTTGTTTTTTTTTAAATTACCTGAGTCCTCCCATTGTTGTGTTAAAACGACCCCAATGACGTGCAGTTGTCTTTATCCAACAGATCACCTCTTAACAGGACCAGAGTCTGGCTCTTCCTTAGCAACCTCTGCTTAAAGTGATGGTAAACAGTCAAACTACTAAGTTACAAATAAAAGAAGATTATATAAAAACAATATTCCCTTTTTTGTAAGTAAATTTCGCATTCCGGCCCTACTCGACAGTATATATATATACAACTAAACTTACTAAGAAAGGATTAATAACAAAAAATAATATCAATCAAAGAAGGACAAAGGCTGCACAGTGGTTACAAACGTTTATTACTATTATGGGTGTGACTTGTCATATCAGACCGTCTATCCTCCACCCAAATTCCAAAAGGTATACTATACATAAAAATTAAAGAACTAGCACCTCAGGCTATGTTTGCACATAATATGGAAATTCCTTAGACTAACATATAGCTTGTCTCAACTGCTAAGCTGAACCAATAATTATTATAGTGTACATCAAACTTAACTGGTTAAGTATATCAAATAACACAAAATATGTTCAGCAATTGATAGTAGTGTAACAAATATCAAGTGAAAGCATGGGGCCCCAATGCTACTGTAGAGCAATAGTAGTCTCTGAAACTAGGCACATAAGTGTAAAAACACGCTCTGGTATAATTGCTCCAAAAAAGTGACTGTTTATTCCCATTAAGCACGGATAGTCCGGGCAACTATTTCCTTCCTTCCAATTTGAATGGTTAATGCGGTAGGCAGTCACTTTAGGCCAATATGGGCCGACAAACTTGATTTGTAAAACACTATTACATCAAATATACCGCAGTCCGTGCAGTATGGATACAAATCCGGGCTCGTGATAAGTTCATGCAAGACTTTCAAGCCAAACCTTACCGTGATTGCAGTGCATTCATTCTCTGCAAAACAGCACACCGGGTACCTTGTTATGCAAGCGGTTAAACTTTAAAGTTCGCTCAATAGGTTGGCGTCTTTACTTGCAGCCAAAACTGCTCTGTTGTATAGTAGTAGTAGTAGTAGTATAGTATTTTGGGACAGCTGGCACTGAATGTTAAACAAATTGGAATTGTGAAGTGCACCTCTAACTTTAAAACTTTTTTGCTGTATATATATATTCTTTTTTTTTCTTTTTTCGGCTTTCCGTTTACCACCAATCAAATCATGTGTCAAATAATAGCCCTAAAGCTATGTAATAGTATATAGCACAATACACACATGTGCAAAATTGTCTCTGACAAGCTATCAAAGTATCCAATAAGATTAGTTTTTCCTCTTGTGTGCTGTCAATCCGTTGCATTAGCTGTTTAAAGGGACAGTCAACACCAGAATGTTTGTTGTTTAAAAAGAAAGATAATACCTTTATTACCCATTACCCAGTTTTGCATATCCAACACAGTTATAATAATACACGTTTTACCTCTGTAATTATCTTGTATCTAAGCCTCTGCTGACTGCCCCCTTATTTCAGTTCTTTTGATAGACATGCAGTTTAGCCAATCAGTGCTCACTCCTAGGTCACTTTACGTGCATGAGCTCAATGTTATCTATATGAAACATGTGAACTAATGCCCTCTAGTGCTCAAAATGTATTCAGATTAGAGGCAGTCTTCAAGGTCTAAGAAATTAGCATATGAAGCTCCTAGGTTTAGCTTTCAACTAAGAATACCAAGAGAACAAAGCAAAATTGGTGATAAAAGTAAATTGGGAAGTTGTTTAAAATTGCATGCTCTATCTGAATCATGAAAGGTTTTTTTTGGACTTGACTGTCCCTTTAAGTATTGACAAAATAAGTCTAAAGTTTAAAGTGTCTATAAAACAATGGAAGCTGCCATGTTGTAACTTAGCTTAGGGACAGTTATAAATAGGTCACTAGAGTATGCAGGCAATGGCTGTGTGGAATATAACAATAATCTGCACTTCCATTTCTAACAGAAACTGAAACACTCACAATCTAAAAATGGAATTACATGGAAAGGGGCCAAATTAAATAATGAAAGTATATTGCAGAGCTTTATATATATATATATATATATATATATATATATATATATATATATATATATATATATATATATATATATATATATATATATATATAAATAATATACAATTTATCATTTTATATTACCATCTCAAAGTGTTTAATGTCCCTTTAAGTAATCAGGGCTAAAGTCAAGGTTCACCCACTTATTGTTTTAACTAACCTAAAGTTAAAAGCTACATTTACTTGCATTTTAACAAAAAATGTGTAACAAATTTACCCTCAAGTTTTAAAATAGGTGAAACAATAACGTCTCACAAAATGTCTTTGCTAAAATCTGAGTGTTACATCCGTTCTTTGCAAAGCATTGTTTGTCCTTGTAATAGGGGACCATTCCTTATATTTTATGCATTTTTATTCAGTCATTTTCAGTTCTGATTTCACTACATATTTTTTTAGTGATGTTTTACTTACCAGCTATGTTATATAACTTTAAGTTACATGTACGGTTTAGTAACTGCTGTACAGCATATCCAGCTCGTGACTAACTTTGATTTTCCCATTAAGATCTCCCTGGGGTTTAGAGTCTAACATAGCATTTCAGGTTTAATAATGTCTTCAAATAAGAAAACTGCTGACAGTAACTATTAATTATTAAGGATATGCCTAAGGAGCTTAAAACTGTTGAATAAAATGTTCCTTACGTTTGTTCACGTTAATGTTGCCTGTATGCTGACTGTATTTTTAATACTTTATTAAGACTGCTGTTGTAGTCATGATAGCATTGTTAAAAATATTATGGTTTATGTTTTTTGTTAGTAAAACAATGGTGGAGATTACGTTTTCTTTTCTATTTATTTTCACAATTTTATTCGTATTAAACATAGTAAAATGTGTTTTAAATCTAGTCATTTTGATTTTAGTTTTTCTTGTGATGGGATATTACAACACACAAAAACAACAAAGGATGAATTATGAGTGGATCAATATTGTTTGTGCGCAAGCGATATCGGGCTCCATTACAAGTGGAGCTCAAATTTATTGTGCGCCTGCAAACAGGCAAATTAGTTTGTTTGCGGGTGCTCAATAAATAACCAGCCATTAAAAGTGACTGGTTATTGCTACCGTGAGCTGGCATGTGAGTACATATGTATTTAAAATGAGGAAGAAGGAAAGCTGAGTCCAGGTGTCAGGAAAAAGTTTTATTGCAGGGTAGGCTTTCTGGATACAAGGTGAACTCCAATCTTACGCGTTTCGCGCATGGGCACATGCGCTTCATCAGAGATATTAGTCTCTGCTGTTCAGGATCAATATAAAGAGGTGAGTGACCTATCAGGGCAGGTATGGTAATTTAATCTTTAGATGGAAAAATTGCCAACAGGTGTGTGGTCTGTTGGTCACCCACTACTATGTTTACATCGATCCCGTGCAGCAGAAGACCAAAAAAGAACAGATAGATAATGTTTAAATGATTTTAAAAATAGAGCTTAATCATACATAATGTTTCTAACATATATATATAAATCTCAGTTGGTGTAGTACTGAATAGTGTCACAACCGTGTATGTATATCTAAGTGCCTATTGTGTAATTTACTTTGATTTTAGTTTCTATATTTTTTGCATCTAAAAATAAGCACATATTGAAGTTAGACAGTTGGGTCGCATCTTAAAGTCCCGTAATTTGACAAAGCCCTTTATGGGAAAATTTGGACTTGCAGAAGTAATATGCGGCCTAACTGGAACAAAAATTGACAATAGCCCTTAATGGGGCTAACAGTACTGCTCCAAACATCATCATGCATAAAAATGATTAATAATTAATAACATTCTGTAGTCTAATAGCATTTATGACTAACTTTGATACTTTATGTTTGTGAGTTACTTCTGTAAGGTCAGTAAAACAGTCTATATTTACTATGCTATATCCCTTGGGTCCCCTGATAATAATGGCTCTTGGTTGTATATCGCAAATAGGAGTGAATGGACAAACAGTAAATAAAGAATTACTCTAGAAATAGGTATTGTCCATACTAAAGAAGAAAGTTCTGTTATTTGGTACTGTAGGGGACTACAGGTGTATATTAGCTACCTTACCAGTTGTGAATAACAACACTGGGTAAGGAATAGGGCTATTAGAAAGCATGATAAAAGAATTTTTGTGTGTTTTTTTCTTTATACAATGGATTAGCTAAAGGAAAAAAATGGTAATCAATTTATTTTATTTTTGGAAGAGGGATGAATCTGTCTGGACCTAAACTGAGAACATTCTATAATTTTATGTGTATGTCTCTTAGTTATTACTTCTAGTTTCGTACTTTTCTCTACTATGAGGTTTTTATTGTGTGTCTCTGGCATGTAGATTTTGGAATCAAAGACATCTTGGATGAGTGGAAGAAGAGGTACTGTTCATTCAATGTATAGATTGACATCGTATCTTTTGTTCATGCCTTGTGGTGCCCTAGTTTGCAGCATGAAGATCCAGTATACTTCTCTTTTGGATAATGTTTTATTCCTATCTCCTCCTAGAGGGTTATTTATTATATGTTCAATTGCTTTAAATGTAAAGTGAGTCAGTTTTTGTGGGTGTGTATGAAAATGTTTAGCTACTGGTGTTCTAGGGAATTCTTCCTCTATGGATAGGAGGTGTTCCCTTATGCGGTCTTTTAAGGGACGTGTGGTGATACCGACATATTGTTGTTGGCAGTATGAGCATGTAATCAAATAAATTATGTATGTTGATGTACAGTCCATCCTAGTGGTGATGGGGTATGTTGTGTTGGTTTGCGAGGAGGTGAATGTTAGGCACTTATCAGTATATTTGCAGCTTTTACATGGTATACGGCCACATCTGTAGTTGCCTTTTGTGGGGGTGAGCCAATTGGTAGTTAATGGGGTTTTATCATGAAACTTATGTGTAATCTTGTCTCGTATTGTTGGTGCTTTTTTAGCTACAAATCTAATGCGTTTCTGTAATTTATCCCTTAGGATGGTGTCACTATTAAGAACAGGGAGATACTTCTTAATAATTCTAGTGATGGTGTAAAATTGGTTGCTATAATTTGTGACAAAACATATGTCTTCTTTTATGTCATTTCTGTTTGATGTACTTTTGGCTGTTTTGCTAGTTAGCAATGGTGTCCTATCCATTCTCATTACTTGCAATTTGATTTTGAGAAGCAAACTTTTTTTGTAGCCTCTGGCTACTAATCTATTTGTGAGTTCATCTGCTTGTTTAGTGTATGCCTGGAGGGAACTACAATTTCTCCGTAGTCTGAGGTATTGGCCCTTAGGGATACCTCTTTGTATGTGTGGAGCATGGCAAGAATCTGCTCTTAGTATCGTGTTTCTTGCTAGCGGTTTTCTGAACGTGCTAGTGATGATTTCTCCTACCCTATTATGTTCTAGTGTAAGGTCTAGGAAATTGATAATGTGGTCATCATTTTGGTGTGTGAATGTCAAGTTGAGTATGTTGTTATTGAAATGATTGATGATTTCTTGGATGGTAAGTTCTGTGTTCTTCTTATAGATCAAAATTAGATCATCTATAAATCTACCGTACACAACTACCTTGTCCTCAAGGGCCAGTCCACCCCCAAAGAGATAGAGATGTTCGAAATACCCCATATACAAATTTGCATATGAGGGGGCAAACTTGGCCCCCATGGCGGTGCCACATTTCTGGAGGTAGTAATGGCCCTCGAAGACAAAGTAGTTGTGTGTAAGGAGAAATCTTGTAAGTTCCACAAGGAATGTGATAAAATCCTCTGGGTAACTGGTGTGTCTCCTTAGCATATATGTCAGAGCTGTGAGGCCTTCCTCATGGGGGATGCTCGAATAAAGTGCTGAGACATCTATGGATAACCAAGTGTAATTTTCTTGCCATGTTACTGCTTGTATTTGTTGTATTAAGTGTGTGCTGTCTCGTATGTACCCTGGCAAGGATTTGACTATGGGTTGTAATATATTGTCTAGCCAGTTCCCTACTCTTTCGCATAGTGAGCCTCTGCTGGCCACTATAGGTCTGCCAGGTGTGTCAGTGAGGGTCTTATGTATTTTGGGGACTATGCGGAATGTAGGGATGGTAGGGTACTCAACTAGGCAATAAGTAGCTATGTCTTGAGTTAGGTGTCCCTCTTCTATTGCAGAATCCAATAAATTATGGAGTTCTTGTTTGAATTTATGTGTCGGATTGAAAGTTAGTTTTGAGTATGTCTCCCTATCGTTTAGTTGTCTGTATACCTCTTTTTTGTAGTCATCGGTGTTGAGGATTACTATTGCCCCTCCTTTATCTGCTGGGGTAACCACTATATCTTTATTGGTACTGAGTGATTTGAGTGCCAATTGTTCACTAGAAGATAGGTTGTGTTTCCTTGTCGCGTTGGAGGCATTCTCTAAGGAGGAATGTAAACTAGTGAGTTCCAATTCTATAAGATTTTGGAACATCTCTATGGCTTCACTTCTACTGTGGACTGGGTAGAAGTAGGATTTAGTATGTGATAGTGTTTTAAGTGTAGGAACTGTGTCATAGGTGCTGGCTTCTCTGAGTGTGATGGCTTGGAGTGAGGTGAGAGTGTTCAGATCACAGAGATCTCTAAATTGTAAACCTATAGAGTTAATGTTTGCATGTGCTGTATTTTCTAACTGTGAGCTATTGGCTTGTTCATTATCAGTGCATGTGATTTGTGAAAAATGTTTATATAGTGTGATTTTTCTAACCAAGGCGTTAATGTCTAGAATAGTGGAAAAAAGATCAAAGTTGGTGGACGGGGCAAAGGATAACCCTTTGTTCAGTAGACTGACTTGAGAACTGTTAAGGGTGATGTTAGATAGGTTGATTACTGATCCTACTTCTTTTGTATGGTCTTTTTTATTCTGCTTGGATAGCGTAGTGGTAAATCCTTTTTTGGTGTACTACTGGTGATCGGTGTTTGTACTAGTGTTGAAAGTTTGATTCTGCCTTCAGAGGTACTGTGGCTTGTTGTTTCTTCATTGGAAGTGTGTGCTTGTGATTCTTCCACTGTCTGTGAACTTTCTGTGTTATCTGTGTCAATGCTTGAGAATGTGACTCGCTTGGCATTCGGTGTATGGTTAAAGTGACCCTTTCTTTTATTTTTGTTCTTCTTTTTATGATTGTATTGTTGTGAATGATCTTTGTGTCTATGTGGTTTGTCTTTCTGCCAGGAATATACGATATCTAGTTCGTAATCCTTCACATCTCTCTGATATTTACTAACTTTTCTTTCTGATATTGTAGAATCTAACTGTTGCATAGTTGAGTCCAGTTGGGTTTTGTAATCTGTATATTTCTTAGTCTGTTCAAATGGTTTGAGAGACTCTAAGGTCTCTTCTATCTGTGTGAGTAGGGAATCTCTCTCTTCTTTTTTATGTTTGAGCAGCTGCTTCATCAAAATGATGGAGCAGTTGGTCAAATTGTTGTTCCACTCATCCATGAAGCCCTGATTATGACGAGCAAAGGATGGGTATTTCTTCATCCTAAGCCCCCTAGGGACTTTCCTTTCGTTGATATAGAGTTCTAAGAACTCTATATCCCACCAAAGATTGCTTTCTTTGTATTTGATGTTTTCTAAATTAGAGATATAAATACATATGTATTTATATGTGTATATATGTAATTATAGACATATATACAGATATTAATACAGATATACATATGTAAAGAAAGACATACATATATCTCATTGCAATCCGGCACTCATGTTTTCATGAGCTGGTGGCTGCAATATTTTTTGTTCAAAATGAGACTTCATTAAAGTCTATAAGGGAATACGATCTTGCACTTCCAATTTTGCAAAGTCTTTTTTCTATGCAAGGATGCAAATTTTTTACTTGTGACCTGTAATACGTGCGCAACTGAGCGCTTGAATGTAAAAAAAATGTTGAGCACAGATTAAGCACTCACGTTAGTGCCCCACTCGTAATCTAACCCTAAGTTCTATAGACTTTACCACTAGTATTATTGGGTTAATTCCCCCAGCTTCAACTCATCATCAGCTATATATTGTGGTTAAAGCACCTTCACAATTTTTATATACATATCTGGTTGAGATTTGGGCCTCATAATATAAATATAAAGGCCACCAGCATGCTATGCTCACACTCTTATCCTATAATATTAGAACGAGATACTAATGACATTAAATTACAAGGTGTTAAATTATGCACCAAAATGAGTTTGAAATATTCCTTGATATACATAAATGTGCTAGAAAACTTAGACTTAAAAGATATTTCCTAAATAAATCAAAGTCCAATAAGTAAATGGGTAAGTCAAATTATTTGAAATTCAAAGATTTGAAGACCCTTAAAGCATTAAAGGGACACTCAAGTCAAAATTAAACTTTCATTATTCAGATAAAGCATGCAATTGTAAACAACTATCTAATTTACTTCTGTTAACAAAATGTGCACAGTCTTTTTTATATTTAAACTTTTTGAGTCACCAGCTCCTACTGAGCATGTACAGAATAAACGTGTATGCATTTGTGATTGGCTGATGGCTGTCACATGTTACAGGGGGAGTGGAAATAGACATACCTTTTAAAATTGTCAGAAAAAAAAATCTACTACTCATTTGAAGTTCAAACAAAGTGCTATTGCATTGTCTTGTTATCTTGCATTTGTTGATTATGCAAATCTACTGTGTTGACTGGTCCTTTAAAAGAATTGGAAGCTCAAAACAACAATATAGTAATGAATTTCCTTCTAATTCCTCAATTGATATAGAGTCCTTATATATAGATCTACTCAATATGTCACTATATGAAAAAGAAGAATCTATTCACCATACTGACTTTAAATGCCCCTCAACTTTTTATCCAGCTGGCATGCAGAGAGATCAAATCCCCATATTTACCAAACTGGTGACAGAGGAAATCTCCAAGATCTTTACAGAAAGTCACGTCACTCCTTAGCAAACATAATTACAATTTAACCATATTAGAATAAAAATCTCTCAATAAGTTAGCTAATAATAATATTGTCATCAGGGCAGCTGATAAGAGGGGGTCGTAATTCAAACGAGATAAGGCTACTTGAGATTTGAACATTCCGCCTGGTCAACCGATTATCTCTGGGATTTGAAAATCTATCCAAATACGTTGATTATTTTCTCCAGTCCTTAGTGAAAAAGACTAGCGCATATCTCAAAGACACCACTCAAGTTATCAATATTGTTGAAGGTATTGAATGGCAGGAAGAATACTACTAGCTAACATGCAATGTCACATTGCTCCACACCTGTATTCCCCACAAAAACAGTATTAAACCAGCTGAGGGAGAATTACCAATTTGGAATATACCCCTTGTCATTTTTATCAAATAGTATACATTTCATTTTAAAGCATAATTATTTTGAGTTTGAAAAGTTATAGACAAAAAAAGAAACAGCAATGGGAACTATTTTTTCCCCATCATATGCAAATCTTTACATGAACAATTTTGAAAAGAAATTATTTTTTGCAAATAATCCCTTTGAAGTAAACCTAATAAAATATTATCTGTATATAGACAATATAATTATATTGTGGTAGGGGAGTATTTCACTTTTAGAAAATGTCTTCTTGTTTATGAATTCAAACTCATATAATCTTAAATTCACATTCTAGTTTACAAATTGATTTTTTAGATCTAGTTCTATTTGTAGATCACACATAAAATGTAGCAGTTTCCAATTACAGAAAACATACAGACATAAATAGCTTTATTAATAATATGAGAGCTCACCATCATAAATGGAAAGATAACATCCCGTTTGGCCAGTTCTTAAGACTTATGAGAAACTGAACACATGAGGATAACTATATGAAAGAAGCAAAGATAATGAGTGACAAATTTATAGAAAACAGTTACATCAAAAATCTGGTGCACACTGCGAGAGATGAAGCTCTAGATAAGAAGAGATTTTCATTGTTGACAGCCAAAGAGAACCGGGGTTGGCAAATAAAAAAGAAAATAACAAGATCAGATTTATAACCACCTACAATGAGGGGGGTTTTTGTTTAAAAAGTCCTCAAAAAACATTGGTGTGTTTTAAAATCAGATCCCCTGCTTCAAAGCCAGCTAAAAGAACAACCTACTATCACTTTAAAAAAAGCTAGAAGCCTTAAAAACATATTAGCACCAAGTAAGTTGAAGCCCATGAAACAGAACAAACTAATAAAACCAAGCAACCGGTTAAGTTTAAAGGAAGGCAACTATAAATGTGGCAAAACTGTGTGCAATATGGGTAGTTATGTACCTTTCAGAATTCTGATAATACCAAATTTTTTAAAATCAAGTGCTGTTGTACCTGTGATTCCACATACACAGTCCATTATTAAGCTGTGGATGTGAGAAACTTTAAGCAGAGCGCTCTAAAAGAAAAAAACAGTCCCAATTTAACGTGCATTGATATAATATAATAGAAAAGCAGGATAATTACAGTGTCCCCCAACATTTTCTACAATATCATGGTGGGGACCCAAGATCTATTACAATACAAATTATTGGTTGGATCCCGCCTAATAAGAATAATAGACTTTTGTGTTTAAGACAACACTAAACGTTCTGGATTCAAAAGTTTAAAAGTTTATATGCGGATGGTTTAAACCTAGAACTAGATATAGCATCCTATATGTAATTGTATGTAATTAGGTGGTAAATATTGCCAAACCAGCATTGTCTGAGGTGCAATCAGATGCAAGCTACTTGTAAAAATTACCATTTTATTATTAGTATTATTATTATTATTCATTGTTTCACTCACCAATTCCTGTACTAATTTAATTTTCATTCTTCATTCACTTATTATTCAACTTGTACCTTTTATCGTATTTATCTGTCAGGGTTGACAGAACATTGTGGATACATATACTCAGATTTCTATAATTTCCTGCTGAATATTAATATTGTATAAATACGTGTTAATTATTATTATTATTATTATTATTATTAATAAAGTAATCTGTATATATTCCTTTTAATATCTGAGAGGCGTGTTCAGCAGAAAACAATTTTTAATTCTTAATTTTTAATGTTTAATCATCTTATTTTTATCAATCATTATAAATGATAGTCATTATTCATTGTGTATACTTTTTTTTAGAAATGTCTATATGATGCAAAATATTTACAAAATACTGTACCTATATGATACACGGTCACATAAAATTATTAAGAGACTATGCTTTTATGCACTTGTGTGTTTTATTTTTGACGTCATGAACATGCAGCACATTTGGAGATGTATAAAAAGTCTATACAGCAGTGACACTGCTCCTCTTGAGAAAGCCTGCACGCTTAGGGGGAAAAATGTGTTGAGGTCTATGGTCCTTCTGAAGCCACCATACACGCAGCAGTCACGTCAGCAGGTTTGCAACAACGGCGGTTTGTTTGGAAATTCCAACGCCGTCATCGAGCATTTGAGAAAGAACGCCAGGCTGAACACAGACCTGATGTAATGATACAGAGGGCTTCCTCACTATAGGACTTTATTTATATGCCTACTATTTGCTTTTATCTTGTAAGTCCATTGGATATTGTGGGCTTACCCTATGTTTTAATAAATAATGTGAGTTGGAGCTGCGATTTCCATTTAACTTTCCAGATACCTGAATCTTGTTACTACTACTGCATCTATCTGGTATTCTGTGTAAGCCTGTTCACATAAAACTGCTGGACATTGCTTCTACCTCTTCCCCTTTGTTCATAGTTGCTGGACTGATCTTACGGTACCTAACCTTTGGCCTGTTCCTGGTTTCTGCTGGTGTTTGTCCCCTTCGCTCCTAGTTGCTGGACTGATCTCACGTTACCTGACCTTTGGCCTATTCCTGGATTTTGCTGGTGTTTGCCCCCTTGATGCTGGAATGATCCCATGGTACCTGACCTTTGTCCTGTTCCTGGATTCTGCTGTTGTTGCCCCCTTGTTGCTGGAATGATCTCACGGTACCTGACCTTTGGCTTGTTCCTGGATTCTGCTGTTTGCCCCCTTGGTACCTAATTGCTGGACTGATCTCACAATACATGACCTTTGGACTGTTCCTGGATTCTGCTGGTGTTTGCCCCTTTGGTACCTAGTTGCTGGACTGATCTCACGGTACATGAGCTTTGGCATGTTCCTGGATTCTGCTGGTGTTTTCAGCCTTGGTACCTAGTTGTTGGACTGATCTCATAGTACTTGACCTTTGACCTGTTCCTGGATTCTGCTGGTGTTTGCCCCCTTAGTACCTAGTTGCTGGACTGATCTCACTGTACCTGACCTTTGGCATGTTTCTGGACTCTGCTCTTGTTTTACCCTCAATCCTAAATTTTATTTCTCTTCCTTTTGGTTTCCTGTATATCTATTCCTGCATGTTGAGTTCCACTTGCCATAACCCTCACAGCATAAACAAATATGCCACAAAAAGCCAGCAATAAACCTATAAAACATATTTGATAAATTCTTGCATTTTAGCACATATAACCAAAACAATTAGAGCACAGCATTTTAAAAATCTAATTTTACAAAAAAAATATCTATTGGAAGATAAAAAAAAATGTTTATTTTTGGGTGTGTGATGTCTTAAAATAGGATCAGTACAGTGTTATGTATTGGAAACTGAAAACAAAAAGGCTATTTTTATTTATTTATTTTTATATTTTAAAACATTGCAGTTACTTTTACATAATACCCACCTAAGAGACTAATTTCCTTTAGAAACGCTTTTCCTTCACAAGATATTTTTCTCCTCAATACATTCTGCTTCTTATAAGTTCTTTTTAATGACTTAAACAGCTTCAATTATAATTACCCATGGGATTCAAACAGGAATTTATGTTAGTGGTTTAAAGTCTTAGCCTAAATATCCCATTTTAGATGTAAATTATTAATGTTCCTCTTGAATTCCAACACTTAGGGCCAGATTACTAGTGGAGTGGTATTTAGCGCTCACGCTTGAGCGCTAATACCTCTGAACCTAAACTTGTTACACGTGGGATATCGCGTGTATTGCAAGTTAAAAGTAAAAAGTTGTCGCAAGAAAAAAATACTAGCTGCAGGACTTCATTGCGACCCGCGTTAACTGCTTCTCCCCATAGACTTCAAAGGAGAGCGCAACTTCAAAAAAACACATCACAGTGTTAGACCTACGGTACTAACCCGAAGTGAGCTAGAAGTATTTTACATTCCTATGTTCTTCTCATAGGATAAATGTTCTTTTTAATTTATAAATATTTATTTTTTAATATATGTCTGATGTTTTTTTCTAATATATATTGGTATAGATATATACAGATATATATATATATATATATATATATATATATATATATATATATATATATATATATATATATATATATATATATATATATATAGAAATAAATATATAGAAATAAAAAGAACATTTTCCCCTATGCAAAGAACATTGGAATGTAAAATATTTACAGTACATATGCATTATGCGAGCAAACATTTGTGCTCCACTCGTAATCTGGCCCTGTATGTATTATGTCTTGATTGCAGGTTGCTATGACACTATTGCCATGTTGTTTCATTTCACCCTGTGTTTTTGAGTTACATCATCTTTCAACATGGTTCCACGGTATTGTGTCATTTCTGCCCCTTGGTAATGCTATTTTGGCACCAATTTTGCAACCTTTCTGTCTACACATTCTTCGGGGTTTTCCTCCATATTTTCTATAGTATTGACTTTGTCTCATGGGTGTGAAGCTAATAATTGCTTTCTGGGCTTTCCTGGACATTTTGTCTTGTCATAAACTACCTGTGTGCCTAGTGATTTTGTTCCTGTTCCTGGCTGTGATTTTGCTTTTCTTTAGGCCATTCTTGTGAATCAAATGACAATTCCAATCTATTGTTGAATTTCTCTCAAAATGGCTTTTTGCTTTCACAATGGAATATCGATTGGTTTGTTTAAAGCCCACAGCCGCAAACAACTTTTCAATATAAAAGCCCCAAAAAGGCCTTATTGTGTGTTAAGTACCTGTTCTTGAAATGTTAACTAGGAAGTCACATGAAACTGACAGATATAATAGCCCATTCACACCTCTTAAGGGTACAGTTCTATTCTAGTAACCCCTTTGTTCACTGTGCAAGGGAAATACTCATTTACATGCGTAATATTAACTTAGTGCTATCCAAATCCATCCTCATCACTAATTAACCATATGAATGCCATATGTTTCTTGGCATGATGGACATACTTCAATAGTAAACACACTCACAAGTATAAAGCTTTTTTCATGCAGGTCCCACATTCTGTAATATCAAGAGGACAGCTTTCTGAAAGGTTGCTAAAATACCCAGACTTTGAGACGTGCCCAAAAATTGGTTTACACTTGTGAGTGTATTTACTTTTGTTTACTCTATTTGATTGTTGTCTGGTTAATGCCCCATTGGAGAGGCCTTTCTCTTTTGCATGTTTTTTTCAAATGATTGATGGTTATCCCTATACTGATAAGGGAAGAGCTGCACCTTACTCTTTGAAGAGGAATCTTTTTGGAGTATTGAATCTTTGGGACAATCTACCTTCTTTTGTGTGTCACTACTTTATGGAGCACCTCTAGCCTTATTATATAATTAAAATATAACAATATGTAGGGCAAACTACAAGAACTCTTAAGGACAATATGTAGGGCAAACTATAAGAGCTCTTAAAGAGACACTAAACCCAAATTTTTTCTTTAATGATTCTAATAGAACATGCACTTTTAAGCAACTTTCTAATTTACTCCTATTATCAATTTTTCTTCGTTCTCTTGCTATCTTTATTTAAAAAGCAGGAATGTAAAGCTTAAGCGCCAGCCCATTTTTGGTTGAGAACCTGGGTTATGCTTGCTTATTGGTTTGCTAACTGTATCCTCCAATAAGCAAGCGCTATCCATGGTGCTAAACCTAATATGGGCTGGCTCCTAAGCTTTAAATTCCTACTTTTTAAATAAAGATAGAAAGAGAACGAATAAAAATTGATAGTAAGAGTAAATTTGAGAGTTGCTTAAAATTGCATGCTTTATCTGAATCATTAAAGAAAGATTTTGGGATTAATATTGCTTTAAGGATCGTTTTTTGGAACATTTGTGTTCCATAGAAGATCCTGAGTCTAGCACCCCCCATATCCTTACATTTCAAAAGAGAACATAATTCATATAGTTCTCTGTTGACATTTCAGGGTGTCCAGTAGCTTCCCAGACACCCCAGAGGGGACCATAGAGAAAAGTAAAAGAGAAGTGTTCTGGATTTTTCAGCTGGACACTCGAATGCCAACAGGTTTAAATTCTGATTGGGATGTAAAATTGTATGTTAATCATGTATAAATATGATGGACATTTGTCACTGTCTTTAACAGTTAAACCTTCATAAATATGCTAAATCAATAGAAATTTCATAGAACTGTAAATGGATAGATCGATATGGACATATATTAGTTTGTTGCCTTTTACTATTACACTTTTTGAGTTTGAGTTGGTAAAAAAAGATTTAGAAGAATTAAACACAGTGAAGAAATCCAACTAAACACAGTGAAGAAATCCAACTATAATCTTACTAAAAAGGAAAATGAAATTCTGAAGGAACTAAGTTGAAATGAAAATCTGACTATCCAATCAGCGGACAAGGGTGGGGGGATAGTTATTTTAAATAAGAAAGACTATATAACTGAAGCAGAGAGACTTTTAGGAGACACAGACACCTATAAAAATGTTGAAAAATAACCCTAAGTTGAAACAACAAGATGCGCTCAGGGAGCTCCTGATAGAAGCAAAGGAAATAGGCGTCCTAAATGTGAAAGTGTTACAATTCATAATAATAAATCATCCCAGAACACCTGTGTTCTACTACTTGTCAAAAATCCATAAGAGCCTTCATAAACCCCCCCCCCCCCCCTCCCGGTAGGCCCATAATTTCAGGGATAGACACAATAACAGCAAATCTATCCCAATATGTTGATTCCTTTTTACAAAAGTATGTTACGCAACTCCCTGAATACCTTAAGAACTACTAAAAATATTAGATGAAATAGAGGGGAAAACAAATGATATTTTAGAAAGTTGTGACGTATCTTCTTTATATACTGTCATTGATCACCATTTGAGTTTGAATGCAGTATCACATTTTTTTAAAAAAAAAGACAAAAACATGTCATGTTTACAAGCAAGCTTCTTAATAAGATGTATAGAATTTATACTAAAGAATAACTCCTTCTCCTTCTTAGGCAGAATCTACTTACAACAAAAAGGTACAGCTATGGGCACTAGGTTTGGCCCCAGTTATGTGAATCTCTTCATGGGAACGTTTGAAGAGATGCATATCTTTGGTACATACTGGGAGGCAAACCTAGGCCTAGATTTAGAGTTCGGCGGTAGCCGTCAAAACCAGCGTTAGAGGCTCCTAACGCTGGTTTTGGCCGCCCGCTGGTATTTGGAGTCAGTGATTAAAGGGTCTAACGCTCACTTTTCAGCCGCGACTTTTCCATACCGCAGATCCCCCTACGCCATTTGCGTAGCCTATCTTTTCAATGGGATCTTTCTAACGCTGGTATTTAGAGTCGTTTCTGCAGTGGGCGTTAGAGCTCTAACGACAAGATTCCAGCCGCCTGAAAAAAGCAGGAGTTAAGAGCTTTCTGGCTAACGCCGGTTTATAAAGCTCTTAACTACTGTACCCTAAAGTACACTAACACCCATAAACTACCTATGTACCCCTAAACCGAGGTCCCCCCACATCGCCGCCACTCGATTAAAATTTTTAACCCCTAATCTGCCGACCGCCACCTACGTTATACTTATGTACCCCTAATCTGCTGCCCCTAACCCCGCCGACCCCTATATTATATTTATTAACCCCTAACTTGCCCCCCACAACGTCGCCGCAAGCTACTTAAAATAATTAACCCCTAATCTTCCGACCGCAAATCGCCGCCACCTACGTTATCCCTATGTACCCCTAATCTGCTGCCCCTAACATCGCCGACCCCTATGTTATATTTATTAACCCCTAATCTGCCCCCCACAACGTCGCCGACACCTACCTACACTTATTAACCCCTAATCTGCCGAGCGGACCTGAGCGCTACTATAATAAAGTTATTAACCCCTAACCCGCCTCACTAACCCTATAATAAATAGTATTAACCCCTAATCTGCCCTCCCTAACATCGCCGACACCTAACTTCAATTATTAACCCCTAATCTGCCGACCGGAGCTCACCGCTATTCTAATAAATGTATTAACCCCTAAAGCTAAGTCTAACCCTAACACTAACACCCCCCTAAGTTAAATATAATTTTTATCTAACGAAATAAATTAACTCTTATTAAATAAATGATTCCTATTTAAAGCTAAATACTTACCTGTAAAATAAATCCTAATATAGCTACAATATAAATTATAATTATATTATAGCTATTTTAGGATTAATATTTATTTTACAGGCAACTTTGTAATTATTTTAACCAGGTACAATAGCTATTAAATAGTTAAGAACTATTTAATAGTTACCTAGTTAAAATAATAACAAATTTACCTGTAAAATAAATCCTAACCTAAGATATAATTAAACCTAACACTACCCTATCAATAAAATAATTAAATAAACTACCTACAATTACCTACAATTAACCTAACACTACACTATCAATAAATTAATTAAATACAATTGCTACAAATAAATACAATTAAATAAACTATCTAAAGTACAAAAAATAAAAAAGAACTAAGTTACAGAAAATAAAAAAATATTTACAAACATAAGAAAAATATTACAACAATTTTAAACTAATTACACCTACTCTAAGCCCCCTAATAAAATAACAAAGACCCCCAAAATAAAAAATTCCCTACCCTATTCTAAAATACAAAAATTACAAGCTCTTTTACCTTACCAGCCCTGAACAGGGCCCTTTGCGGGGCATGCCCCAAGAATTTCAGCTCTTTTGCCTGTAAAAAAAAACATACAATACCCCCCCCCCAACATTACAACCCACCACCCACATACCCCTAATCTAACCCAAACCCCCCTTAAATAAACCTAACACTAATCCCCTGAAGATCTTCCTACCTTGTCTTCACCATCCAGGTATCACCGATCCGTCCTGGCTCCAAGATCTTCATCCAACCCAAGCGGGGGTTGGCGATCCATAATCCGGTGCTCCAAAGTCTTCCTCCTATCCGGCAAGAAGAGGACATCCGGACCGGCAAACATCTTCTCCAAGCGGCATCTTCTATGTTCTTCCATCCGATGACGACCGGCTCCATCTTGAAGACCTCCAGCGCGGATCCATCCTCTTCTTCCGACGACTAGACGACGAATGACGGTTCCTTTAAGGGACGTCATCCAAGATGGCGTCCCTCGAATTCCGATTGGCTGATAGGATTCTATCAGCCAATCGGAATTAAGGTAGGAATTTTCTGATTGGCTGATGGAATCAGCCAATCAGAATCAAGTTCAATCCGATTGGCTGATCCAATCAGCCAATCAGATTGAGCTCGCATTCTATTGGCTGTTCCGATCAGCCAATAGAATGCGAGCTCAATCTGATTGGCTGATTGGATCAGCCAATCGGATTGAACTTGATTCTGATTGGCTGATTCCATCAGCCAATCAGAATATTCCTACCTTAATTCCGATTGGCTGATAGAATCCTATCAGCCAATCGGAATTCGAGGGACGCCATCTTGGATGACGTCCCTTAAAGGAACCGTCATTCGTCGTCTAGTCGTCGGAAGAAGAGGATGGATCCGCGCTGGAGGTCTTCAAGATGGAGCCGGTCGTCATCGGATGGAAGAACATAGAAGATGCCGCTTGGAGAAGATGTTTGCCGGTCCGGATGTCCTCTTCTTGCCGGATAGGAGGAAGACTTTGGAGCACCGGATTATGGATCGCCAACCCCCGCTTGGGTTGGATGAAGATCTTGGAGCCAGGACGGATCGGTGATACCTGGATGGTGAAGACAAGGTAGGAAGATCTTCAGGGGATTAGTGTTAGGTTTATTTAAGGGGGGTTTGGGTTAGATTAGGGGTATGTGGGTGGTGGGTTGTAATGTTGGGGGGGGGTATTGTATGTTTTTTTTTACAGGCAAAAGAGCTGAAATTCTTGGGGCATGCCCCGCAAAGGGCCCTGTTCAGGGCTGGTAAGGTAAAAGAGCTTGTAATTTTTGTATTTTAGAATAGGGTAGGGAATTTTTTATTTTGGGGGTCTTTGTTATTTTATTAGGGGGCTTAGAGTAGGTGTAATTAGTTTAAAATTGTTGTAATATTTTTCTTATGTTTGTAAATATTTTTTTTTTATTTTCTGTAACTTAGTTCTTTTTTATTTTTTGTACTTTAGATAGTTTATTTAATTGTATTTATTTGTAGCAATTGTATTTAATTAATTTATTGATAGTGTAGTGTTAGGTTAATTGTAGGTAATTGTAGGTAGTTTATTTAATTATTTTATTGATAGGGTAGTGTTAGGTTTAATTATATCTTAGGTTAGGATTTATTTTACAGGTAAATTTGTTATTATTTTAACTAGGTAACTATTAAATAGTTCTTAACTATTTAATAGCTATTGTACCTGGTTAAAATAATTACAAAGTTGCCTGTAAAATAAATATTAATCCTAAAATAGCTATAATATAAATGTAATTTATATTGTAGCTATATTAGGATTTATTTTACAGGTAAGTATTTAGCTTTAAATAGGAATCATTTATTTAATAAGAGTTAATTTATTTCGTTAGATAAAAATTATATTTAACTTAGGGGGGTGTTAGTGTTAGGGTTAGACTTAGCTTTAGGGGTTAATACATTTATTAGAATAGCGGTGAGCTCCGGTCGGCAGATTAGGGGTTAATAATTGAAGTTAGGTGTCGGCGATGTTAGGGAGGGCAGATTAGGGGTTAATACTATTCATGATAGGGTTAGTGAGGCGGATTAGGGGTTAATACATTTATTATAGTAGCGCTCAGGTCCGCTCGGCAGATTAGGGGTTAATAAGTGTAGGTAGGTGTCGGCGACGTTGTGGGGGGCAGATTAGGGGTTAATAAATATAACATAGGGGTCGGCGATGTTAGGGCAGCAGATTAGGGGTACATAGGGATAACGTAGGTGGCGGCGGTTTACGGAGCGGCAGATTAGGGGTTAAAAGTGTAATGCAGGGGTCAGCGATAGCGGGGTCGGCAGATTAGGGGTTAATAAGTGTAAGGTTAGGGGTGTTTAGACTCGGGGTACATGTTAGGGTGTTAGGTGCAGACGTAGGAAGTGTTTCCCCATAGGAAACAATGGGGCTGCGTTAGGAGCTGAACGCTGCTTTTTTGCAGGTGTTAGGTTTTTTTTCAGCTCAAACAGCCCCATTGTTTCCTATGGGAGAATCGTGCACGAGCACGTTTTTGATGCCGGCCGCGTCCGTAAGCAACTCTGGTATCGAGAGTTGCATTTGCGGTAAAAATGCTCTACGCTCCTTTTTTGGAGCCTAACGCAGCATTTGTTTTAACTCTCGATACCAGAGTTAAATTTATGGTGCGGCCAGAAAAAAGCCCGCGGAGCGTTAACAGCCCTTTTACCGCCGAACTCTAAATCTAGGCCCTAGTGTTCTATAGAAGGTACATAGATAATATGTTCTTTATATGGAATGGTGAAGTAGAACTATTATCATTGTTCATTGAAGATCTAGCCACAAATAATATGGGTTTGAAATTTACACAAGAAATTAGCAGTAAAAGTTTAAACTTCCTAGATATCAATATACAAATTATAGATCAGCAAATAGTAACAAAATATTACTTTAAACCTGTGGATGCTAATAACTATATCCACGCACAAAGCTGCCACTATGTGAAATGGAAAAATAATATTCCTAAAGGACAATTCACTAGAATTAAAAAGAATTGCACTAGATCACTAGGAATATATTAAACAGGCATTGGCACATTCTAAGAATGGATTCAATATTAGGTAATGCACTTATTGAAAACCACAAATTATGTATAAAAAAGCAAAGAATATGAAACAAATTTTAGCACCTAGTGAGTTAAAAATACCTCTAAAAGGGAACAAAACACAGGCGAATTTAAAAGGAAATAAAATCTCCGTTTTTTTTTCCCTGCCACAAATGTACAGCTTGCAAACACAGCACAAAAACTAAGGTGGTAAAATCTGCAGTCACTGCAAGAGAGTTCCATATCAATCCGACCATCAGGTGTAAAGATAAAGGTGTAGTTTATTTAAAACAATGCCCATGTGCCAAACAATATTTTGGCCAAATGAGCAGACCCCTGAACGACCGCATTTGTGAACATCGATGCAATATAAGGAATGGCTTTGAAGGCCACTTATTATCCAAACATATTGGTTTCCAATACTGGGGTATAAAACTTATTGCTAGAGACTGTAGAGGGGAAAACCACAAGCGTAAATTAGTATATAATGAAACACAACTGATACATGATTTCAAAACCCTAGATCCACAAGGTCTGAATGCAGAGTTAGATCAAAATCAGTTTACCCACAATTAATTCTAAAAATATATCCTCAAGCTAACTCCCATATATAAAATCACTCACCTCACATTATAATGTATGATTTGTACATTCTAATGGCCAGATTACGAGTTTTGCGTTATGAGGGGTGCGGTAATAACTTGCACATTATTCTCACTGCTCACTTCCCTACAGCGCTGGTATTACAGGTCTTTATAAACCCGGCGTTAAATGGCAAGAAGTGAGCGTAGAGCAAAATTGTGCTCCATACCGCACTCCAATACCAGCGCTGCTTAAGTCAGCGGTGAGCTGGTTGTACGTGCTCGTGCACGATTTCCCCATAGACATCAATGGGGAAAGCCGGCTGAGAAAAAGTCTAACACCTGCCAAAAAGCAGCGTAAAGCTCAGTAACGCAGCCCCATTGATTCCTATGGGGAAACTAAAGTTATGTTTACACCTTACACCCTAACATGAACCCCGAGTCTAAACACCCCTAATCTTACACTTACTAACCCCTAATCTGCCACCCCCAACATCGCCGACACCTACATTATACTTATTAACCCCTAATCTGCCGCTCCGGACATCGCCGCCACCTACATTATACTTATTAACCCCTAATCTGCTGCCCCCAACATCACCAACACCTATATTATATTTATTTACCCCTAATCTGCTGCCCACAACATCGTAGACACATACATAATGTTATTAACCCCTAATCTGCTGCCCCCAACATCGCCCGCCATTATATTAAACATATTAACCCCTAAACTGCCGTACTCACGCATCGCAAACACTAGTTAAATATAATTAACCCCTAATCTGCCGCCCCTAACATCGCCGCCACCTACCTACATGAATTAACCCCTAATCTGCCGCCCCCATCGTCACCGCCACTATATTATATTTATTAACCCCTAAACCTGAGTCTAACCCTAACCCTAACACCCCCTAACTTAAATATAATTAAAATAAATATAAATAAAACCTACAATTATTACCTAAATTATTCCTATTTAAAACTAAATACTTACCTGTAAAATAAACCATACGCTAGCTACAATATAATAGTTACATTGTATCTATCTTAGGGTTTATTTTTATTTTACAGGCAAGTTCGTATTTATTTTAACTAGGTAGAATAGTTACTAAATAATTATTAACTATTTACTAACTACCTAGCTAAAATAAATACAAATTAACCTGTAAAATAAAACCTAACCTGTCTTACACTAACACCTAACCTAACCCTACAATTAAATAAATTCCCTAAATTAAATACAATTAACTAAATTCAATAAAATTAGCTAAATTACAGAAAATAAAAAACAAATTACAAGATCTTTAAACTAATTACACCTAATCTAATAGCCCTATCAAAATAAAAAAGCACCCCCAAAATAAAAAAAAACCCTAGCCTAAACTAAATGATCAATAGACCTTAAAAGGGCCTCTTGCGGGGCATTGCCCCAAAGAAATCAGCTCTTTTACCTGTAAAAAAAATACAAAAACCCCCCCAACAGTAAAACCCACCACCCACACAACCAACCCCCCAAATAAAACCCTAACTAAAAAAAACCTAAGCTCCCCATTGCAATGAAAAGGGCATTTGGATGGGCATTGCCCTTAAAAGGGCATTTAGCTCTATTGCGGCCCAAAGCCCTAACCTAAAAATAAAATAGATAAAAATAAAATAGAATTCTATCAGCCAATCAGAATCTAAGGTATGCCATCTTGGATGATGTCATTTAAAGGAACCTTCATTCAGCAAGAAGACGTTGATTGAAGAGGATGCTCCGCGCTGGATGTCTTGAAGATGGAGCCGCTCCGCGTCGGAAGGATGAAGATAGAAGATGCCATCTGGGTGAAGACTTCTGCCCGTCTGGGGGACCACTGCTGCCCGTCTGGAGGACCACTTCTGCCGGCTTTGTTGAGGACATCTTGCTCCTTGGACGAAGACTTCTCTCGGTAAGTGAATCTTCTGGGGTTAGTGTTTGGATTTTTTAAGGCTGCATTGGGTGGGTTTTATTTTTAGGTTAGGGATTTGGGCCGCAATAGAGCTAAATGCCCTTTTAAGGGGAATGCCCATCCAAATGCCATTATCAGGGCAATGGGGAGCTTAGGTTTTTTTAGTTAGGGTTTTATTTGGGAGGTTGGTTGTGTGGGTGGTGGGTTTTACTGTTGGGGGGGTTATTTTTATTTATTTTTTACAGGTAAAAGAGCTGATTTCTTTGGGGCAATGCCCCGCAAAAGGCCCTTTTAAGGGCTATTGGTAGTTTAGTTTAGGCTAGGGTTTTTTTTATTTTGGATGGGCTTTTTTTATTTTGATAGGGCTATTAGATTAGGTGTCATTAGTCTAAAGATCTTGTAATTTTTTTGTTTTTTCTGTAATTTAGTGGGGTTTTTTTGTAATTTAGCTAATTGTTTTGAATTTAGTTAATTGTATTTAATTTAGGGAATTTATTTAATTGTAGGGTTAGGTTAGGTGTTAGTGTAAGACAGGTTAGGTTTTATTTTATAGGTTAATTTGTATTTATTTTAGCTAGGTAGTTATTAAATAGTTAATAACTATTTAGTAATTATTCTACCTAGTTAAAATAAATACAAACTTGCCTGTAAAATAAAAATAAAACCTAAGCTAGCTACAATGTAACTATTAGTTATATTGTAGCTAGCTTAGGGTTTATTTTACAGGTATTTAGTTTTAAATAGGAATTATTTAGGCCTAGATTTAGAGTTTGGCGGTAGCCGTGAAAACCAGCGTTAGAGGCTCCTAACGCTGGTTTTAGGCTACCGCCGGTATTTGGAGTAAAAAAAAGGGTCTAAAGCTCACTTTTCAGCCGCGACTTTTCCATACCGCAGATCCCCTTACGTAAATTGCGTATCCTATCTTTTCAATGGGATCTTTCTAACTCCGGTATTTAGAGTGGTGGCTGAAGTGAGCGTTAGAAATCTAACGACAAAACTCCAGCCGCAGAAAAAAGTCAGTAGTTAAGAGCTTTTTGGGCTAACGCTGGTTCATAAAGCTCTTAACTACTGTACTCTAAAGTACACTAACACCCATAAACTACCTATGTACCCCTAAACCGAGGTCCCCCCACATCGCCGCCACTCGTTTAAATTTTTTTAACCCCTAATCTGCCGACCGCCACCTACGTTATACTTATGTACCCCTAATCTGCTGCCCCTAACACCGCCGACCCCTGTATTATATTTATTAACCCCTAACCTACCCCCCACAACGTCGCCGCCAGCTACCTGCCATAATTAACCCCTAATCTGCCGACCGCAAAGCGCCGCCACCTACATTATAGCTATGTACCCCTAATCTGCTGCCCCTAACACCGCCGACCCCTATAATTATATTTATTAACCCCTAATCTTCCCCCCTCAACGTCGCCTCCACCTGCCTACACTTATTAACCCCTAATCTGCTGAGTGGACCGCACCGCTACTATAATAAATCCTGTTTTTTTCAAATGATTGATGGTTATCCCTATACTGATAAGGGAAGAGCTGCACCTTACTCTTTGAAGAGGAATCTTTTTGGAGTATTGAATCTTTGGGACAATCTACCTTCTTTTGTGTGTCACTACTTTATGGAGCACCTCTAGCCTTATTATATAATTAAAATATAACAATATGTAGGGCAAACTACAAGAACTCTTAAGGACAATATGTAGGGCAAACTATAAGAGCTCTTAAAGAGACACTAAACCCAAATTTTTTCTTTAATGATTCTAATAGAACATGCACTTTTAAGCAACTTTCTAATTTACTCCTATTATCAATTTTTCTTCGTTCTCTTGCTATCTTTATTTAAAAAGCAGGAATGTAAAGCTTAAGCGCCAGCCCATTTTTGGTTGAGAACCTGGGTTATGCTTGCTTATTGGTTTGCTAACTGTATCCTCCAATAAGCAAGCGCTATCCATGGTGCTAAACCTAATATGGGCTGGCTCCTAAGCTTTAAATTCCTACTTTTTAAATAAAGATAGAAAGAGAACGAATAAAAATTGATAGTAAGAGTAAATTTGAGAGTTGCTTAAAATTGCATGCTTTATCTGAATCATTAAAGAAAGATTTTGGGATTAATATTGCTTTAAGGATCGTTTTTTGGAACATTTGTGTTCCATAGAAGATCCTGAGTCTAGCACCCCCATATCCTTACATTTCAAAAGAGAACATAATTCATATAGTTCTCTGTTGACATTTCAGGGTGTCCAGTAGCTTCCCAGACACCCCAGAGGGGACCATAGAGAAAAGTAAAAGAGAAGTGTTCTGGATTTTTCAGCTGGACACTCGAATGCCAACAGGTTTAAATTCTGATTGGGATGTAAAATTGTATGTTAATCATGTATAAATATGATGGACATTTGTCACTGTCTTTAACAGTTAAACCTTCATAAATATGCTAAATCAATAGAAATTTCATAGAACTGTAAATGGATAGATCGATATGGACATATATTAGTTTGTTGCCTTTTACTATTACACTTTTTGAGTTTGAGTTGGTAAAAAAAGATTTAGAAGAATTAAACACAGTGAAGAAATCCAACTAAACACAGTGAAGAAATCCAACTATAATCTTACTAAAAAGGAAAATGAAATTCTGAAGGAACTAAGTTGAAATGAAAATCTGACTATCCAATCAGCGGACAAGGGTGGGGGGATAGTTATTTTAAATAAGAAAGACTATATAACTGAAGCAGAGAGACTTTTAGGAGACACAGACACCTATAAAAATGTTGAAAAATAACCCTAAGTTGAAACAACAAGATGCGCTCAGGGAGCTCCTGATAGAAGCAAAGGAAATAGGCGTCCTAAATGTGAAAGAGTTACAATTCATAATAATAAATCATCCCAGAACACCTGTGTTCTACTACTTGTCAAAAATCCATAAGAGCCTTCATAACCCCCCCCCCCCCCCCCCCCGGTAGGCCCATAATTTCAGGGATAGACACAATAACAGCAAATCTATCCCAATATGTTGATTCCTTTTTACAAAAGTATGTTACGCAACTCCCTGAATACCTTAAGAACTACTAAAAATATTAGATGAAATAGAGGGGAAAACAAATGATATTTTAGAAAGTTGTGACGTATCTTCTTTATATACTGTCATTGATCACCATTTGAGTTTGAATGCAGTATCACATTTTTTTTTTAAAAAAGACAAAAACATGTCATGTTTACAAGCAAGCTTCTTAATAAGATGTATAGAATTTATACTAAAGAATAACTCCTTCTCCTTCTTAGGCAGAATCTACTTACAACAAAAAGGTACAGCTATGGGCACTAGGTTTGGCCCCAGTTATGTGAATCTCTTCATGGGAACGTTTGAAGAGATGCATATCTTTGGTACATACTGGGAGGCAAACCTAGTGCTCTATAGAAGGTACATAGATAATATGTTCTTTATATGGAATGGTGAAGTAGAACTATTATCATTGTTCATTGAAGATCTAGCCACAAATAATATGGGTTTGAAATTTACACAAGAAATTAGCAGTAAAAGTTTAAACTTCCTAGATATCAATATACAAATTATAGATCAGCAAATAGTAACAAAATATTACTTTAAACCTGTGGATGCTAATAACTATATCCACGCACAAATCTGCCACTATGTGAAATGGAAAAATAATATTCCTAAAGGACAATTCACTAGAATTAAAAAGAATTGCACTAGATCACTAGGAATATATTAAACAGGCATTGGCACATTCTAAGAATGGATTCAATATTAGGTAATATACTTATTTAAAACCACAAATTATGTATAAAAAAGCAAAGAATATGAAACAAATTTTAGCACCTAGTGAGTTAAAAATACCTCTAAAAGGGAACAAAACACAGACGGATTTAAAAGGAAATAAAATCTCCGTTTTTTTTCCCTGCCACAAATGTACAGCTTGCAAACACAGCACAAAAACTAAGGTGGTAAAATCTGCAGTCACTGCAAGAGAGTTCCATATCAATCAGACCATCAGGTGTAAAGATAAAGGTGTAGTTTATTTAAAACAATGCCCATGTGCCAAACAATATTTTGGCCAAATGAGCAGACCCCTGAACGACCGCATTTGTGAACATCGATGCAATATAAGGAATGGCTTTGAAGGCCACTTATTATCCAAACATATTGGTTTCCAATACTGGGGTATAAAACTTATTGCTAGAGACTGTAGAGGGGAAAACCACAAGCGTAAATTAGTATATAATGAAACACAACTGATACATGATTTCAAAACCCTAGAACCACAAGGTCTGAATGCAGAGTTAGATCAAAATTAGTTTACCCACAATTAATTCTAAAAATATATCCTCAAGCTAACTCCCATATATAAAATCACTCACCTCACCTTATAATGTATGATTTGTACATTCTAATGGCCAGATTATGTGTTTTGCGTTATGAGGGGTGCGGTAATAACTTGCACATTATTCTCACTGCTCACTTCCCTACAGCGCTGCTATTACAGGTTTTTATAAACCTGGCGTTAAAAGGTAAGAAGTGAGCGTAGAGCAAAATCTCAATGACATCAATGGCTGAGAAAAAGTCTAACACCTGCCAAAAAGCAGCGTAAAGCTCAGTAATGCAGCCCCATTGATTCCTATGGGGAAACTAAAGCTATGTTTACACCTAACACCCGAACATGAACCCCAAGTCTAAACACCCCTAATCTTACACTTACTAACCCCTAATCTGCCACCCCCGACATCGCCGACACCTACATTATACTTATTAACCCCTAATCTGCCGCTCCGGACATCGCCGCCACCAACATTATACTTATGAACCCCTAATCTGCTGCCCCCAACATCGCCGACACCTACATTATATTTATTAACCCCTAATCTGCTGCCCACAACATCGTAGACACATACATAATGTTATTAACGCCTAATCTGCCGTCCCCAACATCGCCGCCATTATATTAAACATATTAACCCCTAAACCGCCGTACTCCCGGTAGCGATGTCCGGAGCGGCAGATTAGGGGTTAATAATCTCATTTTAGTGTTTGTGATGTGGGAGGGCCTCAATTTAGGGGTTAATAGGTAGTTTATGGGTGTTAGTGTACTTTTTAGCACTTTAGTTATGAGTTTTATGCTACAGCGTTGTAGTGTAAAACTCATAACTACTGACTTTAAAATGTGGTACGAATCTTGACGGGATAGGGTGTAACGCTCACTTTTTGGCCTCCCAGGACAAGCTCGTAATACCGACGCTATGGAATTTCAATAGAAAAAAGACTATACGCAATTTGCATAAGTTGGTTTGCGGTAAGGCCAAGAAAGTGTGCGGTGCCCCTAAATCTGCAAGACTCGTGATAGCAGCGGTAGTAAAAAAGCAGCATTATAAGGCTTAATGCTGCTTTTTTTACTCATAACGCAAGACTCGCAATCTAGCCGTAACATTTTTAAGGTCAGGGAAGTTTATATTAAGGGGGAACTATTAGGTTTTTTTAATGTGTAGTTTAGTTTATTTAATTGGTAGTTATTTTAATTTTAGTATAATAGTAATGTTAGTTTAATATATAGTTTAAACTTAGTTTTTTTTAATTTCACAGGTAAGTTTTTATTTATTTTAAGATAGGGATTAATAACTTTATGTAGGTGTCGGCGAGATTAGGCAGCAGATTAGGGGTGTTTAGACTTGGGGTTTATGTTAGGGTGTTAGGTTTAAACGTAACTTTTTTTCCACATAGATATCAATGGGGTTGCGTTATGGCGATTGCCATTCCGCATTTTAGGTGTTTTCTGACACTCTTTCCCCATTGAAGTCTATGAGGAAAGCGTGCACAAGCACGTCAAAGCAGCCCTTGGATTTTGTGTGGTATGGAGCTCATCGCAACCATATAGCACGCACAAGGCGGCTTTTCAAAAACTTGTAATGGCAGCGCAACTTTTGTTGCATTCGTTTTGCACCCTTTATAGCGCAAATCTTGTAATCTAGGTGAAAGTTTGCTAAAGAAACAAATGCTTTTATGAATGAAGTAATAATATGTTGGTAAAAAATTGAAGACAAAGAAAAGTCAATTAAAAACTTAAAAAAGTGGCAATTTCACATACAAAATAAAATAAGGACACTAATTGAGCTATGATTCACATTTCAAGTTATCCAAATTAAGTCCAGCAGATAAACAGCTAATATTTTGGCTTTAAATAACCAGGAAAAACATCAGAATTACTCCTAATCTAATAGTCCTATCAAAATAACCCCCCCAAAATATACCCCCCCTTGCCTACACTAAACCGCCAATGGCCCTTAAAATGGCCTTTTGCGGGGCATTGCCCCAAATAAATCAGCTCTTTTACCTGTAAAAAAATACAAACACCCCCCAAAAGTAAAACCCACCACCCACCCAACCAAACCCCCAAAATAAAAACCTATCTAAATAAACCTAAGCTAAACATTGCCCTTAAAGGACATTTGGATGGGCATTGCCCTTAAAAGGGCATTTAGCTCTTTTACATTGCCCAAAACCCTAACCTAAAAAAAAAAAACACCCAAAAAAACCTTAAAAAAACAAATACTATGTCCCGATGATCCAGTTACAGTTATCAAAGTCCGGACATCCATCCACATCCAGCTGGCGAAGTCCTCATCCAAGCGGCAAGAAGTCTTCATCCATGCGGCCTCTTCGATCTTCATCCACCCGGCGAAGTCCTCATCCAAGCGGAAAGAAATCTTCATCCAGACGGCATCTTCTATCTTCATCCATCCGGAGCGGAGAAGGTCCATCTTCAAGTCATCCGGCGCGGAGCATCCTCTTCTTACAGTCGTCACTGGAAAATGAAGGTTCCCTTTAAGTGACGTCATCCAAGATGGCGTCCCTTACATTCCTATTGGCTGATTCCACTTCTTGCCACTTGGATGAGGACTTCGCTGGCTGGATGGGTGGTGGGTTTTACTGTTGGGGGGTGTTTGTATTTTTTTTTTTACAGGTAAAAGAGCTGATTTCTTTGGGGCAATGCCTGCAAAAGGCCCGTTTAAGAGCCATTGGCAGTTTAGTGTAGGCTAGGGTTTTTTATTCTTGGGGTGCTTTTTTATTTTGATAGGGCTATTAGATTAAGAGTAATTTGTTTTTATTTTTGATAATGTGGTTTTTTATTTTTTGTAATTTAGTGTTTATTTTTTTGTAAGTTAGAAAATTGTATTTTAATAATTTAATTTATTTTATTTTACTGTAATGTTAGTTTTTAGTGTAAGGTATCTTAGGTTTTATTTTACAGGTAACTTTGTATTTATTTTAACTAGGTAGCTAGTAAATAGTTAATAATTATTTACTAACTAGTCTACCTAGTTAAAATAAATACAAACTTACCTGTGAAATAAAAATAAAACCTAAGATAGCTACAATATAACTATTAGTTATATTGTAGCTATCTTAGTTTTTTTTACAGGTAAGTATGTATTTAGTTTTAAATAGGAATTATTTAGTTCATAATTGTAAGGTTTATTTAGATTTATTTTAATTATATTTAAGTTAGGGGGTGTTAGGGTTAGGGTTAGGGTTAGACAGGCTTAGGGTTATGTTTGGGTCAGGTTTAGGGGTTAATAACTTTAGTATAGTGGCGGCGACATTGGGGGCGGCAGATTAGGGGTTAATAACTGTAATGTAGGTGGAGGCAATGTTTGGGCAGCAGATTAGGGGTTAATAACTGTATTTAGGTGACGGCAATATCGGGGGCGGCAGATTAGGGGTCAACGCAACCATATCGACCGCACAACGCAACCATATTGCCCGCGCAACCTGTAATAGCAGTGCTATAGGGAGTTGAAATAACGCTGAAAATGTTGCGGTCATTCATTTTCCTGTAGTGCTCAAAACTCGTAATCTAGCTGACTGTTTGTTACAAGATTCTACAAGGAGAAAAACAACGAATTACAACATTCTGATTGAACTCCTTTCAGGTACTAGTTTAACAGTGCTAGAGATGCCAAGACTGCAAAAAGGAAAAAATACTGTTTAAAGAAAAATATTGTGTTTTTCTGGAATGACCCCTAAGCTGTGATTGCAGACCAGATCACCTATACAATTTGGGACCAGATGAAAAAAAAGCTGCTAATACAGTAACCTTTCAGTCCTAAGGAGATTCTTACTGCATAATGGAACCTGGAGAAAGAGGTAACAGAAAAAATAGACAACAAGCTGTATACAGGAGAGTTTAAAATGTCAGATGCTAACACACAGTGCAAGTATAAACACACAATAACAACAGAAACAATGCTGATACGAATTGCCATATCTAAAAATCTGAGAACACAGGATTTGTTCAAGCCGATCCTACAATCTGTGAGTAGTGTGTCTCAAGATTGAAAAAATACTTGAAACACTGTAATACTAACTTTTGAATATTGCTACATAACAATCTCTGTACCGATTGGCTTAAATAGTCACGTGACCACTAAACTGCATTTCAGCCCACTTAATTAAAACTACAGAGGGAAGAGCCTTTTTTTAGTTTTACATGTTTTTAAGAGTGTGCACATTATATTGTTATCCTATATGAATTGTGATTTTATGATTGTATTTTTAGGAGATAAATATAACTTGTGTTTGAAATACTGCCTTTTTTAGTAAATAGGTTTTAACAGAACCAACTAAATACTGTTGTATATGTTGAATTTAGCAAGTAGGGTCCATGTTAATTATTCCATATTAACCTTTAGCTTATATTTATTAGCGCTCACTCTGTACGATTTTTTTAGTTTATGTTTTTAACTATCCACTTCAGGAGATAGTTGTTAGAGTGTAGTTTGTTTTCTTCTGTTCAGTACTATTTACCTTGCTTACACTTTTTGAGTACAGTTGTGCCATTTATACATATGTGTTAATTACAGAAATTAATTATGTCCAATAAGTTGAATACAAAAAAGTTTGAAATATTTTAGAATTCAAATTATTGTATTATTAATGATGCATACATATTATGTATGTGTTTCTCCTTTAAATTAACCACTTGCTCTTTCCAGTACATCCCATATGATAATTGTGTGTTAGAGGGAGGAGTCATTGGTATATAAAAGAGCTGTGCATGGTTAGTTAACATATGGTCATTGAGGAAGTAATGTTGCTGTCAACAAAACGTGTTTGACCATGTTTACTGCTTGCCATGACACTGTGTACTTTTTTACCATTTTGGGTGAATAAATTATGCTCTTTTGATTTTTTCTACCTTGGTCGCTGTTTTATTTGGGCTAAGTGTGTCTGTTGCTGGACTTTTTATATAATTATACTTCAATAGTCCCATCAGGACCCCGAAATCTATGCATGACATGTAATAATCTCTTAATGTGATGTCCTGAAGTTACTTTTCCTGTATCTCCTCTTAGCTGTACAATGTATTATGAACAAAATACATATACATATGTATATGAGCCTATACTTGCGTAAATGTTTACCCTGGCCATTGTATACAGCCTACTATGTTAGGGTGTTACTACTATTAGTAACGAATAGAGCTTTAAATAATCAATACCATGTAAGTTAATAGACTTCTATAATGTCTCCTGCAGAAAATCATCTGGAATAATAATCATCTGAAATAATTTTTCCCAAGTCCTGTTCATTTTTAGTTACAGTTATTAATGTACCATTGAGAATGTAATTGGCCTTTGGGTTTTTGGATCATATATGCATAATTTTGCTCTTGGTAATATTCCATTTCAGATCCCATTTATTTGCCCATTCCTCCAGTTTTTTAATATCCCTTTTCATTTGATCTACCCCTCCTGGAACATCAACTCTGTTACAAATTTTTGTATCATAAGCAAACCTTCTCATTGAGTCCACTTCCAATATCACTGATAAACAAAACAAGCCCAAGAACTGACCATTGGGGAACACCACTAGTAACTGACCCCTCATTTGAATGTATTCAATTAATTGAAACCCTCTACCTTCTATCCTTAAGCCAGCATTCTACCCACTTAACAACCTTAGCATCTACTGCAAGGCAATACATTTTGTGAATAAGTTTGTTATGTGGGTCATTGTCAAATGCTTTGCTAAAGTCTAGATATGCAACATCTATGGCTCCTCCCTGGTCTCTTAATTTACAACTAGATTACGAGTTTTGCACTATAGAGGGATGCGAAATGAATGCAAAAAAGTTGTGTTATTTCACCCCCCCCCCACCGTAGCGCTGTCATTACAAGTTTCTGAAAAGACTCCTTGTGCGTGCGATATGAAGGCAATAAGCTCCATACCGCACAAAATCCAAAGGCCGAGAATACATGCTCGTGCACGCTTTTCCCATAGACATCAATGGGGAGAGAGTGTTAGAAAAAAAACTAACACCTGAAGCGCGGAATGAAATGCTCCGTAATGCAACCCCATTGATGTCTATGGGGAAAAAAAGTTACGTTTAAACCTAACACCCTATCATAAACCCTAAGTCTAAACACCCCTTAATCTGCTACCCCCGACATCGCTGATACCTAAATAAAGTTATTAACCACTAATCTGCTGCTCCCAATATCGCTGCCATTAATAAAAGTTATTAACCCCTATTCCGCCACTCAACGACATTGCCGCCACTATAATAAACTTATTAACCCCTAATTCCCCTGCACCCCAACATTGTGACACTATAAAAAAAGCTATTAACCCCTATTCCGCCGCTCCCCAACATCGCTGCTACTAAATAAAGTTATTAACCCCTAAACCTCTGGCCTCCCACATCACCGCCACTAAATAAACCTATTTACCCTTAAACCGCCAGCCCCCCACATCGCAAAAAAACTAAATTAAACTATTAACACCTAAACCTAACAACCCCCTAACTTTATATTGAAATTACAATATCCCTATCTTAAAATAAATAAAAACTTACCTGTGAAATTAAAAAAAATAAGTTTAAACTATAAATTAACATAAATATTATACTAAACTATTATATTAAAATTAAAATAACTACCAACTAAAAAAACTAAATTACACATAAAAAAAACTAACACTACTAAAAATAATTAAGTCTAAAATTACAAAAAATAAACAATACTAAATTACAAAAAATAACAACACTAAATTACAAAAAATAACAAACAAAATTATCAAAAATAAAAACAATTACACCTAATCTAATAGCCCTATAAAAATAAAAAAGCCCCCAAAAATAAAAACACCCCTAGCCTACCAATAGCCCATAAAGGAGCCTTTTGTAGGACATTGCCTAAAGAAATCAGCTCTTTTACCTCAAAAAAATACAGTAAAACCCAACCAACCCCCCCAAATAAAAAACCTAACTCTAACAAAAACCTAAGCTACCCATTGCCCTGATAAGGACATTTGTATGGGCATTGCCCTTAAAAGGGCATTCAGCTCTTTTAAATTGCCCTGAAAAGGGCATTCAGCTCTTTTAAAAAAAAGCCCAAACCCTAAACTAAAAAAAAAAACACCCCCCAAAAAAAAAAAAAAACATGATTATATATACAGTAAGTATAGATTTTTACAGATATACTTTATATAGGAATATCTATTTATAAATACTTAGAACATATTCTGCTATGTGCAGAACATTGGAATGTGGAATATTTACAGTTAATACTTAGTCATAACTATTAGATATATTTCACAAATATGTTTTTTTCATCTACTTATTTGTAAAGGACTCTAATGCACAATATATATATATATACAGTACATATATACACACACACACATACAAGTTTCTTCTGTCTGATACTATTTGCTGTTCCCTAGTCAGTACATACCTCATTTGCTGAGGTAATTTCCTTTAAACTTACTACATGTGTTGTGTGTATATTATTGTTTAATAAACGGTATCACACTATTCAAGTTTTGTCTTCCGTTTACCACGGTACACTGCTTTGGAGGATATGTTTGGTGGGAGTGAGTGCTGTGCTGGTTTCTCATGGAGTTCTAACCAAACCACGAAGATCCGACTGAGTTTATACACCAAGAGATATCCAGATGCAAAGGGTCCTACATCATTCTGGATTAAAGCCTCTGTATTTCTCTATCTGAGCACATACCTTACCTCATTGGATTGAAGTAATGGTTGGTGAGTACCTACTTTACAGCTATTACTACAGATAAGAACTCACCTATTTCTGTCTTAGACACATTGGCTATCACCTTGGACTTTTGCTCCTCTGTTTGTACTGAATGTTTTATTACTTGCATTTCATTTCGCATTGATCTGTTTTTCTCACTAAGAATTTTATATTGCCCATCACCATCATTGAGTTGTAACTTTGTTTATTCCATGTCTTATGACAGTGTCTCTTATCTGTGTGTGAAACATATATAACTCTTTGCACTGTTATTATAATATTGACCTATTGCATTTGCATTGTTAATTATCTGTACCTGTGTATGATATCTACCTCTAATCTCCTGGAGGAAGGTTTATATGATTTTGGCTTAACAACCATTTGACATACTTGGCTCACACTTTTGATAGTGTAATTACTCAAGAGAACGCCCCCGTTGAGTGTGTTTATACACTTACATATATATATATACATATTTGTGGTTCTGCCTGTCCTATCTTTCATTACACACTACTGAGTTTTGTGCGCTTAGGTCATTATTCTTTATCTGCTTTGTTTTGCTCTTGGAAGAATTTTAGGGATATCTCTTCCACATTTTGACCCAGCTGTAGAAACACAGTCTATTTTGTAAATTTGTAAATTAGTTGTGAGAAACAACTTATACTAATACCCCACACTATCATCTTGTACTAATACGACTATTACTATTAGATTCTGTTTAAGGTAACCTAGCACAGTCCCAGAGCTGTGCTTTAGTCCATAATCTCTTTTGCTCTTGCCTTCTCATATATATATATATATACTGTATATATATATATATATATATATATATATATATATATATATATATATATATACATATACAGACATACATACTGTATACTGTACATATTTAGACATGTATATGTATGTATCTCAAAGTTAAAGGGTCACTGAACCCAAATTTTTTCTTTCATGATTCAGATAGAGCATGCAATTTTAAGCAACTTTCTAATTTACAACTATTATCAATTTTTCTTCATTCTCTTGCTATCTTTATTTGAAAAAGAAGGCATCTAAGCTAAGGAGCCAGCAAATTTTTAGTTCAGAACAATGGACATCACTTGTTTATTGGTGCTGTCCAATCAGCAAGGACAACCCAGGTTGTTCACCAAAAATGGGCCGGTATCTAAACTTACATTCTTGCTTTTCAAATAAACATACCAAGAGAATAAAGAAAATGTGATAATAGGAGTAAATTAGAAAGTTGCTTAAAATTGCATGCTTTATCTGAATCACGAAAGAAAAAAATTTGGGTTCAGTGTCCCTTTAAAGTCCTTTACCTGACTTTTTTAACACTTGAAACCTCATATCTTTGCGACCTTATAACTTTTTTGTGCAATATTTTTTGAATATTTTTTATTAGATGTGTCATTATGAGTGTAACTGTACTTTGTAATGTATTTTTGGTGTGTTTTGTGTAACTTTTTTGTTTTGCAAAACATTTAACCAGAGCTCTGAGGATGCGGTAATCATTCTAGCGTAAATCGCGATTGCACTCAATTGATTGCATTTACTTTCAACTTGTAATACAAGCGATAAAAATGACGCACGCAAACGCCCACGATAAACCCTTATCGCTTGCGCACAAACGTTAGAACTACACATGTTATCTGGCCCTTAATAATTTCTTTGATTAAAAAAATAAAAAATAAATAAAGAGTAGCATGTAAACAATTTATTTATTTATTTATATAATATTTTACCAGGAAGGATACATTGAATTAAAAAGTAACTGTATTTAACTGCATGAGCACTCTGAGGAATGTACCAGATTATTTGACTGAAAGCAAATTCTAATGCTGATCAAATCAGTCATAAAAACTGTTTTATATTCAGCCAGAAGGTGGAGGTTTAAAGTCATTGAGGGTCTCTAGGTTTTATTCTAGCAATCACAGTTATAGATCTCCCACTGGTAGGTGATGTAACAGAACAGATACAGCTTTGTACACAGAGAAAGGTTCTGAAACCTCAATTACACAAGTAAACACTTTGGTATTCTATATAGATAAACCATATCTAATCTATTTGTGCTATTAAGAAACTGAATTTGATCAGTATTATAATCTGTTTTTGCTCAGGAAATCTGGGACATTGTTAAAGCAACATGAAACCCAAAATAAATATTTCACAATTCAGACAGAGCACGCAATTTTAAACAGCTTTCCAATTTACTTCTATGATCAATTTTGCTTCATTATCTTGGTATCCTCTATTGAAGGAGCAGCAATGCACTACTGGGAGCTAGCTGAACACACCGGGAAGCCAACGAGAACAGGCATTTATGTGCAGCAACCAATCAGCAGCTAGCTCCCAACTCCTGAAGCTATTTATATAACAAAAGAGTGAAGAAAATTAGATAATAGAAGTAAATTGGAATCGTACATATTCATTTATATTTACTTAGCCCTTCTTATCCAATTAATATTGATAGCATTTGTTTAACTGCTGTTGTTTTATATGCACGATTTGAAAAATTTAATAAAATATCCCTTTAAAAGGGCTTCTTGCTAGTGGATACCATTACATTTTAATCATATAATTTCCCTGCTAGTTTTTTGGCGTTTTTTTTAATCATAATGATTATTAAATCCTTTTTTCCATTTTCTTATTTATTTATTTTTTTAAGCAAAACCCGATCTGTTTTGTCTTTAAAACTTGGATTATGGCTCTTTTTTTTTTTTTTTTTGGTTAGTTGCAATTGAATATACAAGAGTATGATGACAGAAAAGTTTCTTCTCTAGTACTGTTTTAAAATGTTCAGTATCTTGCAAAACAGACAGATACGATAAATCAACCAAGAATACTAAATTTGATTTAAACATTGTAATTTAATGTATTTATATCTTGAGCAATTCCTTTAACCCCTTACTGCCATTAGGATGTTCCATGCTGTCCTAACTGCGCTGGGGTTTAGCGCCATTAGGATGGCACGAACATCTTAGCTGTTTGGCTGTACTGAACCCATTACGCATTTACGATCGTGTCATTCCAATTTTTTACTTATTTGTTTAGTTCAGAACTTTGTTTCGATGTAGACAAATAATTCCCAGCAAGAAGGGGTTAAACGAGGCATGGAAACGGTTATCATCTAGCAACACATACACAAATTCTTTTTTTTCTTTTCTTTTTTTTAATAACAAATAAGCCAAATGAGGCTTTTTAAATCTTAGACTTAATTTAATGGCAGAGAAAAACAAGCTGACAGCCTAAGGAAATACATCTAGACAAACATACTTTTATTCATTTTAAAGATATTGTATAGTGTAGTATAAGTTCAGGATAGTTTATTCAGTTTCACCTTTGAGCCACTTATCTTAAAGAGACGATAAATTGTGTGTATATATATATATATATATATATATATATATAACTCTTCAATATATTTTCATTATTTATTTTGTCCCCTTTTCCTGCAATTTTATTCTGAAATTGTGAGCTTTTCAGTTCCTTTTAGAACTTTTATGTTCCACACAGCTATTGGCTGCAATCTCTAGTGACCTATTTATAACTGTCCATAATTGGCTACAGCAGAGATGGTAACCTAAGTTCCAAATGGCAGATCCCATTGTTTTATAGACTCTAAAACTTTACACTTATTTTGTCAATATTTAAACAGCTAATGAAACTTAAAAAATTACATCTACATGTTAATCTCAGACTAATCTTTTCCTTGAATGTATGATTCTATCTAGCATTTATTTAGTGTTTAATGTCCCTTTAATGGTGCATGTGCAATTTCCCAACATTTGTTGCTGCGGGTTAGAAGGTTGAAGGGGCCAATCTACATTTTGTGGGTGTGCCATTTTGGGAGGGCGTGTCTAGGTGGTTTGAGGGTGGGGCTTAGGAAAGTTCTGCAAATTGGTATATACTTAATGTCTGTCCTAGAGGGACAGCAGGACAGAGAACAGAATCAGGGACTGTCCCTCTCACATTGTTGGGAGGTCTACATCGGCAAAGCTAAACACCTATAGATGCATTTCCTTTTAGAATGTTGTAAGTATATTCATTCTAAATAGCTCTGTGAAAATATATGTCAGAATATCAAAGCTACATTTAGGCTTTGTTTATAATGTTGGCATTTTCACATTGTGACATTCTGAGTATATAAAGTTTCTCAGTGATATTGAGAGACCGGAATGACAAATTGTAATATAGATACATGTGCTGTGCACAGTATGGAAGCTGCAGTAATCTTCTGTACAGAAATAATGTTGCTGCTAAGTCTGCTAGGTAAAGGGATACTAGGGACTTTCAAGTCACAGTTGAAAGGACATGAAACACTTTGATATTGTTTTATTACACAAAGTATATGTTTGTATTATTTATTTTACCACATTTCCTGTAATTAACTGTGGTTTTTAAATTTTGAGATTTAGAAGTTTTATCCTGCTACATATCTGTCCTAACGAGCTTCAGCAGGGTCAAACAATAATAACTTTGCTATTAAAATGTTAGTGGCAAGACTTTTATTTTACAGTAAAGAGTCTGACATAATTAAGGCTGAAAATCAATTTCAGCAATCAAGGTGATAATGTATTTTAAAAAATCCCATTAACTAGGTATGGTAATGTATTGCAAGACTACAGAAGAAGCTTGTAATTATACAATTCTTTATCTACCTTTAAGCACTGCATTTCAAAACAAATGTTTAAAAATATATAACCCTGTAATTTTGTTAGCACAGCTTTACAAATCAAGAGCAATTCAGGAATACAACCATTGATAAGCCTGGCTGAATCCCGGCCTCCTTTGCTATGGCCCATTAAAGGGACATTAAACACTTTGAGATGGTAATATGAATTATATATATATATATATATATATATATATATATATATATATATATATATATATATATATATATATATAAATGCAATATACTTCCATTACTTATTTTGTCCTCTTTTCCTGTAATTCCATTATGAAACTGTGAGCTTTTCAGTTCCTGTTAGAAATGGAAGTGCAGAACACTGTTAAATCCAGCACAACCATTGGCTGCACACTCTCTGACCTATTTATAACTGTTGCTAATTGGCCACAGCAGAGAAGGTATCCTAAGTTACAACATGGCACCTCCCATTGTTTTATAGACACTAAAACTTTACACCTATTTTCTCACTATTTAAGCAGATAATGTTATTCTCAGACTAATCTTTTCTTTGAATGCATCATTTTATCTAGCATTTATTTAGGGCTAGGTTACAAGTGGAGCGCGAAATTAACACTTTTGCTCGAGTGGTAACTGTGCTAGAAGTAAACCTTTTGTGCTCGTCGGGTTGCACTGGTATTATGAATTGAAAGAAAAAAGTTATAGCTCCAGCGTCAACCCGACGAGTGCAAAAAGCAGAACGTACACTATCGCTCGCGCAATAGCCTATTCCCCCATAGAAGTCTATAGAGAAAAAAAAAGTGAAAAAAAACCTTACACTCTACTCACCACTAACCCGAATCGCCATAAGCCCCTACGCTAATAACCCCTAAACCGCCACATAGCCCCCCGCAAGATTCTGACTACACTATTAATCCCTAAAATGGCTGCCCCCCTTAACCCCTAAACCACAAGCCCCCAATGCAAAGTAACCCACTAACATCTAAACCCCCTAACCTAACACCCTATAAGTTTATCCAAAACAGACTATCCCTACCTTTACCAAAAAAAAAACTAGCTACCTTTAAAAAAATAAACACTTATCTGAGAAATTTAAAAAAAAAACTAACCTTACCTTTTAAATAAACCCAAAAAACCCTACCATTAAAAAAAAACAACCTCTAACATTACAAAAAAATACCCTATTATTACAAAAAACAAATAAACCTACCATTACAAACAATGCCCTTAAAGGGGCCTTTTGTAGGGCATAACCCTAAAATGATCAAGCTTTTTTTGACATAAAAACCTACGAGCCTCTAACATTAACCACCCAACCCCCACCCCATCCCACCAAAAAAACAAGTCTTAAAAGTGCCAGGATAAAGAAGGACCACTGCCGGTAAGAAGATGTAGAGCTGCCAACATCTTTTGTGAGCACCATCTTGGGGTATAGTGTTAGGTTTTTTTTTTATTTGGGGGTGTTTTTTTTAAGATTATGGATTTTTTTTTTATCTGGGCAGCAAAAGAGCTAAATACTCTTTTAAGGACAATGCCCAGCCAAATGCCCTTAGGGGCCGATTTATTAAGTTGTCAACCAGCTTTTTCCGTGCGAGCCTTCAGGCTTGCCAGAATCAGGAATTAAGAAGCATCGGTTATAAGACCGCTGCTCCTTAACTCGTCCGTCACCTCTGAGGCGGCAGACAGCAATCATCCCGATTGGATACGATTGGGTTGATTGACACCCCCTGATAGCGTATGCTGTCGACATTAAATCTATGTGCGGCGGATATCATCCACTACAGCGGATCATGTTTGCCCGCACATTGATAAATCTACCCCTATGTGTTTAATGTCCCTTTAAGAACAAATTAAATTGAGCTGGTGCCCTGATCTAACCAATAAATGTGTAAAATATAGCAAGTTTAGGTACATTTCACAAGGCCTCTCTGGAGGAAGTAAAAACCCATTCAAGATGTGTTGTACAGGAAAAGCAGGAAAATTAAACAATGAACAGTGATTTTTTTTTGTTAATAAATCATTTTACTTTGAAATTAAACGTTGAATTCCATCCCCTTTAATGCACATATATAATTATTTCAATATTATAAAAAACTTAGAACTTACAAATCGTCCTTACATTGACTGGTAATAATTGCATTTAAAAGTAAATACACAGCTGTTCTTAACTCAGTTTACTGGAACAATCCAATTTTTAACTAAGGTATACAGGTTCACAAATGTGTTTTGAAAAAAATATTTGCGAAATGCGATATGTTTATCATTATTTTGAAACAAGAACTCTTGGCAATAAAATATAGCATTGGAAACATTATATAAAAAAAGTAAAAACAATATATAATTTTGTTAAATTAAGAAATTAAAGGGCTCATGTACTGTAATTAGAATAACTAGAAACTTGTAAATTTCACATATATCTATATATATCTATATCTACAGTACATACAGTATATATATATATCTATATATATCTATGTATATAGATATATAAAGCTTGTTCGCGTTCGATCCGCCCCTATGTGTCATCTTTGAGGAAACTTTGACCCTGTATGTCACAGCCGCCTGACACATTAGAGCCAATCAACATCAGACACTCCCTCACAGACCCTCCCAGCTACTCGGAATCCACCATTTTAGACTCATAACGACCTTGCTTTCTTAATGAGAGGACGTGTTGTGTTTTTGCTCCTGACATTAATAGGAAAAACATAGCTAGGCTAGTGTATTTAGTGTCCACTACAGTCCAGAAGGACTCCACTCATCTCTGCTGCAAGGACAGCACCCCAAAAAGCCCTTTTTAGGGCTATATTTCATGCCGTTTTTTTTTCCTATTTTTTTTTTTAGCATTTGCCTGGCTTTCAGCCTGTGTGTTTAAGGCTCACAGCATATGCTGTGATTACTGCCACCACTGATATCTCCCTAACAACATTAGTTTAAATTTAACTAACCAAAAATTTTAATTATTTTGCTAGTGTAATTTTTTTTCATTTTCTATCAGGCCTGTGTCACACAGCATATACTCTGGTTCATTGCTCTGTGCCAGCCACCAGTGTTAATATCCGTTTATAACATTATTTTAAATTAAAAAAAAAAACTTTTGCTAGTGTAATCTAATTACATTTTCTATCAGGCCTGTGCCTGTCAGGCTCACTCAGCATTAATATACCTCATTTTTTTCAGTCTTTTAGTTAATTGGTCTGTGCCAGGCAGCCACCACTCATATCTTCTTCACCTTAATTTAACTATAAAAAAAAAAGTTTAATTTTTTTTGATAGTGTAATCTAATATAATTTCCTATCAGGCCTGTGTGTTTTGCTGACATACAGAGCCTACTGTGTTTACTTGCTGCCCTCCCTAGTCTATGAGCCACGACTCATATGTGTTTAACCTTTTTTTAATTTCCCCCCCATAAAAATATTTTAAATCATTTTTCTAGTGTAATCTAATAGTATTTTCTATCAGGCGTGTGTGTTTATCTGACTTACAGATCCTACTGTTTTTAATAGCTGCCCTTCCAAGGCTATCAGCCACGACTCCTATGTATGTGCTTAACCTTTTTCTTTAAATTGCCAAAAAAAAGTATTTAAATCATTATGCTAGTGTAATCTAATTACATTTTCTATCAGGCCTGTGCCTGTCAGGCTCAACAGCATTAATATACCTCATTTTTTTTTCAGTCTTTTGGTTAATTGGTCTGTGCCAGGCAGCCACCACTCATATCTTCTTCACCTTAATTTAACTATAAAAAAAAAAGTTAAAATTTTTTTGATAGTGTAATCTAATATAATTTCCTATCAGGCCTGTGTCTTTTGCTGACATACAGAGCCTACTGTGTTTACTTGCTGCCCTCCCTAGTCTATGAGCCACGACTCATATGTGTTTAACATTTTTTTAATTTCCCCCCCATAAAAATAATTTAAATCATTTTTCTAGTGTAATCTAATAGTATTTTCTATCAGGCGTGTGTGTTTATCTGACTTACAGATCCTACTGTTTTTAATAGCTGCCCTTCCAAGGATATCAGCCACGACTCATATATGTATGTGCTTAACCTTTTTCTTTAAATTGCCAAAAAAAAGTATTTAAATCATTATGCTAGTGTATTCTATTTTTATTTTCTATCAGGCTTGTGTCTAACTGTCTATCTGACTTACACAGCATACTGTTGTTAATTGCTGCCCTACGTAGCAGCCAGCCAGTGCGACCACTCATATGTGCATTGCACTTCTTAACATTATTTTAATATTAAAATCTAAAATTTTAAAATATTTTGCTAGTGTAATCTAACTTAATTTTCTATCAGGCCTGTGTTTTTGTCACTTACACAGCATACTGTGTTAAATTGCTGCCCTACCTACCATCCACGACTAATATCTGCCAGCCTGTGTGCCAGGCCCAACTAGCCAATTAGTGGCACCAATCATAATTCTTGTAACAGTATCAAAAAAATTAAAATTCATAATTGTTTGGAGTGCAAATATTCAGTCTACTAGTGCCATTGAATTGCAGTTTCCTCCTGCCTGCCAGCCTGTGTGCCAGTCACAAACTAGCTAATTAGTGCCACCAATTCTAGTTGTTGTAAAAGTATTGTTAATCTTTAAAATTCCAAATTGATCGCTTGTGATTCATCAGTTTGCTCGTGCCATTGAATTGCACTTTCCTCCTGCCTGCCAGCGTGTTTTCCAGGCCCAACTAGCCAATTAGTGGCACCAATCATAATTTTTGTAACAGTATCTAAAAATTTAAAAATCTCCTAGTGCCATTGAATTGCATTTTCCTCCTGCCTGCCAGCCTGTGTGCCAGGCCGACTTTCAAAATATTTACACCAATCATATTTGTTATCACAGTATTTTTAATAATTAAAAATTAAAAATTTTTGGTAATTGTTGTTCTGAATCCTCAGTTTGCTCGTGCCATTGAATTGCACTTTCCTCCTGCCTTGCAGCCTGTGTGCCAGGCTCACCTAGCCAATTATTGCCAGCAATCAGATTTCTTTTAACAGTATTGCAAAAATTCCCAATCATCACTGTTTTGACTGTCAGTATTCAGTCTCCTAGTGTCCTTGAATTGCATTTACCTCCTGCCTGCCAGCCCATGTGCCTGGCCGTCTTGCCAACTATTTACACCAATCATAATTGTTGTCACAGTATTGTTACTAATAAAAATTAAAAAATTTTGGATTGTTGTTCTTAATCCTCCTATTGCTCGTGCCACTGAATTGCACTTTTCTCCTGCCTGCCAGCCTGTGTGCCAGGCCGACTTTCAAAATATTTACACTAATCATATTTGTTGTCACAGTATTCTTAAAAATGAAAAATTCAAATATTTGGTAATTGTTTTTCTGAATACTCTGTTTGCTCGTGCCATTGAATTGCACTTTTTTCCTGCCTGCCAGCCTGTGTGCCAGGCAGACTTTCAAAATATTTACACCAATCATATATGTTGTCACAGTATTCTTAATAATTAAAAATGAAAAATTTTGTTAATTGTTGTTCTGAATCCTCAGTTTGCTTGTGCCATTGAATTGCACTTTCCTCCTGCCTTGCAGCCTGTGTGCCAGGCCCACCTAGCCAATTATTGCCAGCAATCATATTTCTTTTAACAGTATTGCAAAAATTGTCAATCATCACTGTTTTGAGTGTCAATCTGCATTCTACTAGTGCCCTTTAATTGCATTTACCTCCTGCCTGCCAGCCTGTGTGCCAGGCCGTCATGCCAACTATTTACACCAATCATAATTGTTGTCACAGTATTGTTACTAATTAAAATTAAAAGTTTTTGGATTGTTGTTTCTAATCCTCAGTTTGCTCGTGCCATTGAATTGCACTTTTCTCCTGCCTGCCAGCCTGTGTGCCAGCCAGGCCGACTTTCAAAATATTTACACCAATCATATATGTTGTCACAGTATTCTTAATAATTAAAAATTTAAATTTTTGCTAATTGTTGTTCTGAATCCTCAGTTTGCTTGTGCCATTGAATTGCACTTTCCTCCTGCCTGCCAGCCTGTTTTCCAGGCCCAACTAGCCAATTAGTGGCACCAATTATAATTCTTGTAACAGTATATAAAAAAGTAAAAATCATAATTTTTGGGACTGCAAATATTCAGTCTCCTAGTGCCATTGAATTGCATTTTCCTCCTGCCTGCCAGCCTGTGTGACAGGCCGACTTTCAAAATATTTACACCAATCATATTTGTTGTCACAGTATTCTTAAAAATTAAAATTTTTGGTAATTGTTTTTCTGAATCCTCAGTTTGCTTGTGCCATTGAATTGCACTTTTCTCCTGCCTGCCAGCCTGTGTGCCAGGCCGACTTTCAAAATATTTACACCAATCATATATGTTGTCACAGTATTCTTAATAATTAAAAATTAAAAATTTTGTTAATTGTTGTTCTGAATCCTCAGTTTGCTCGTGCCATTGAATTGCACTTTCCTCCTGCCTTGCAGCCTGTGTGCCAGGCCCACCTAGCCAATTATTGCCAGCAATCATATTTCTTTTAACAGTATTGCAAAAATTGTCAATCATCACTGTTTTGAGTGTCAATCTGCAGTCTCCTAGTGTCCTTGAATTGCATTTACCTCCTACCTGCCAGCCTGTGTGCCAGGCCGTCTTGCCAACTATTTACACCAATCATAATTGTTGTCACAGTATTGTTACTAATTAAAATTAAAAGTTTTTGGATTGTTGTTTCTAATCCTCAGTTTGCTGGTGCCATTGAATTGCACTTTTCTCCTGCCTGCCAGCCTGTGTGCCAGCCAGGCCGACTTTCAAAATATTTACACCAATCATATATGTTGTCACAGTATTCTTAATAATTAAACATTTTAATTTTTGATAATTGTTTTTCTGAATCCTCGAGTTGCTCGTGCCATTGCATTGCACTTTCCTCCTGCCTTGCAGCCTGTGTGCCAGGCCCACCTAGCCAATTATTGCCAGCAATCATATTTCTTTGAACAGTATTGCAAAAATTGTCAATCATCACTTTTTTGACTGTCAGTATTCAGTCTCCTAGTGTCCATACCTTGAATTGCACTTTTCTCCTGCCTGCCAGCCTGTGTGCCAGGCCGTCTTGCCAACTATTTACACCAATCATAATTGTTGTCACAGTATTGTTACTAATTAAACATAAAAAATATTTGGATTGTTGTGCTTAATCCTCAGTTTGCTCGTGCCATTGAATTGCACTTTTCTCCTGCCTGCCAGCCTGTGTGCCAGGCCGACTTTCAAAATATTTACACCAATCATATTTGTTGTCACAGTATTCTAAATAATTAAAAATTTAAAATTTTTGTAATTGTTGTTCTGAATCCTCAGTTTGCTTGTGCCATTGAATTGCACTTTCCTCCTGCCTGCCAGCCTATGTGCCAGGCCCAAATAGCCAATTAGTGCCAGCAATCATATTTATTTTAACAGTATTGCAAAAATTGTCAATCATCACTGTTTTGAGTGTCAATCTGCATTCTACTAGTGCCCTTGAATTGCATTTTCCTACTGCCTGCCTGTGTGCCAGTCCCAACTAGCCAATTAGTGCCACCAATCATATTTCTTTTAACAGGATTGGAATTATTGTTAATCATAACTGTTTTGACTGTGATTCTTCAGTCTCCTAGTGCCATTAAATTGCAGTTTCCTTTCTCCCAGCGTGTGTGCCAGACAAGCCCATTTTCCAACTAGTGCCAACAATCATATTTGTTGTCACAGTACTTTTAATATTTTAAAAAATTAACAATTTGTGATTTTTAAAACATCTGTCTTTTTGGTTGTTGTCAGTCTCACAGCGTATACTGTGCCCACTTGCACAGTGCCACCACTCCTATAATTGGTGTTATAGTATTGTCAGTGTCCATTTTAAAAAAAATGACAGGCAGAGGCAGGCCACCCCGCAGGTTCCGTGGTCGTGGTCGTGGTGCTGTGATTCCTTTAGACCCTACAAATATGCACATTGTTCAGATGCCGGGTGCCAGGGGGGACGCGAAAAGTTCTGAGGAGGACCTAGTGGAATGGCTAACACAGGACACCCAATCTTCTTCAGCTTCCGCTGCTAGTCCTCCTAACCTTGACGCACCATCTACGTCCAGCTGTGCTTTGGGCAGGTCTCAAGTGACCAGTGCCACTCGCCCACCTGTCGCCACCACCAACACTAGCACCACAGCCGCTTCACTTGATCTGTCACAGCAGTTATTGACACATCAGTTGGAAGAAATGATTGATGCGCAACCATCATTGACAGAGGATGTAGATAACAGTGATCAGTCTCAGTCAAGCAGCATTACCGACATGGAGGTACGGTGTGATGATGATGATGTTGTACCCGCTGCTGCTTCCTTTCTTGATGTGTGAGATACAAGTGAAGCGGTTGATGATGATGTGTCAGTGGATGTCACATGGGTGCCTGCTAGAAGAGAAGAAGAAGAGGGGGAAAGTTCAGATGGGGAGACAGAGAGGAGGAGGAGGAGGAGACGATTTGGAAGCATGGGGAGGTCATCTCAAGGAGCTAGTGGCACAGTCAGACAGCATGCATCGGCACCCGGGGTCAGCCAGACAGCACGCCGATGCCCTTCAACGCATGCTGTTGCCACCACCAGAATGCCGTTATCGCAGAGCTCAGCAGTGTGGCATTTTTTTTTGTGTGTCTGCCTCTGACAACAGCAATGCCATTTGCAACCTGTGCCATAAGAAACTGAGTCATGGGAAGTCCAACACCCACCTAGGTACAACTGCTTTGCGAACGCACATGGTCTCCCATCACAAAGGCCGATGGGAAGAACACATGAGTAGAAGCAGCACACAAAGTGAAAGCCGCCCTCCTCCTCCTGCTCCAGCATCTTCAGCCACGTCAACCAGTGCTGTCCTCCTTGCCCCCTCTCAACCATCCTCCACTCAGTCTCTCTTACGTAGCAGTTCCTGGTCATCTGCCCACAGTCAGCTGTCTGTCAAGGACATGTTTGAGCGTAAGAAGCCAATTTCTCAAAGTCACCCCCTTGCCCGGCATCTGACAGCTGGCTTGTCTGAACTCTTAGCCCGCCAGCTTTTACCATACAAGCTGGTGGAGTCTGATGCATTTAAAAAAAATTGTATCTATTGGGACACCACAGTTGAAGGTACCTGGCAGAAATTTATTTTCACAAAAGGCAATCCCAAACATGTACTCTGTTGTGAGAAAGGAAGTTATGGCATGTCGGGCACACAGCGTTGGGGCAAGGGTCCATATGACCACGGATAGCTGGTCTGCAAAGCATGGTCAGGGCAGGTATATCACCTACACTGCGCATTGGGTAAACCTGCTGACTTCTGACAAGCATGGAATGCGTGGCTCTGCAGAAGAGTTGGTGACACCGCCACGACTTGCAGGCAGGCCTGCTGCTACCTCCTCTACTCCTCCTACTCCATCCTCTTCCCTAAACTCTTCCCCGGCTGAGTCCTCTTCAACTTCTGCTTCTTGCTCCACATCTATGGCACCCCCCCAGCTCCCCAGGTACTATGCTACATCCCGTGTACGGCAGTGTCACACCGTCTTGGGGTTGACTTGCCTGAAAGCGGAGAGTCACACCGCACCAGCACTCCTGACCGCCCTGAACGCACAGGTGGATCAGCGGCTGACTCTGTACCAACTGGAGATTGGCAAAGTTGTTTCTGACAATGGAAGTAATTTGGTGGCGGCATTGAAATTGGGCAAGTTGACACATGTGCCGTGCATGGCACATGTGTGTAATCTAATTGTACAACGATTTGTCCATAAGTACCCAGGCTTACAGGACATCCTGAAGCAGGCCAGAAAGGTGTGTGGCCATTTCAGGCGTTCCTACACGGCCATGGCGCACTTGTCCGATATCCAGCATCGAAACAACCTGCCAGTGAGGCGCTTGATTTGCGACAGTCCGACACGGTGGAATTCAACACTCCTAATGTTTGACCACCTGCTCCAACAAGAAAAAGCTGTTAATGAGAATTTGTATGACCGGGGTGCTAGGACAGCCTCTGGGGAGCTGGGGATATTTTTGCCAAATTACTGGACGCTCATGCGCAATACCTGTAGGCTCATGCGTCCTTTTGAGGAGGTGACAAACCTTGTCAGTCGCACCGAAGGCACCATCAGCGACATCATACCATTTGTTTTCTTCTTGGAGCGTGCCCTGCGAAGAGTGCTGGATCAGGCAGTAGATGAGCGTGAAGAGGAAGAGTTGTGGTGTCCATCACCCCCACAAACAGCCTTATCAGCATCGCTTGCTGGACCTGCGGCAACGCAGGAAGAGGATTGTGAGGAAGAGGAGTCAGATGAGGAATGTGGCTTTGAGGAGGAGGAGGAAGACAGAGCACAACAGGCATCCCAAGGTGCTCGTTGTTGTCACCTCTCTGGTACCCGTGGTGTTGTACGTGGCTGGGGGGAAGAAGATACCCTCAGTGAGATCAGTGAGGAGGAGGAACGGGACATGATTAGCTCGGCATCCAACCTTGTTCAAATGGGTTCTTTCATGCTGTCGTGCCTGTTGAGGGACCCTCGTATAAAAAAGCTGAAGGAGAATGACCTGTACTGGGTGTCCACGCTCCTCGACCCCCGGTATAAGCATAAAGTGCCTGAAATGTTACCAAATTCCCGCAAGTCGGAAAGGATGGAGCATTTTAAGAATAAATTAAAAACTATGCTTTACACAGCGTATAAGGGTGATGTCACAGCACCACGGGAATGTAACAGTGGAAGAGATGAAATTAATCCTCCTTCTCCCACGAACACGGTGGCAAGGACAGGACGCTTTCCTGACGTCTTGTTGATGGAGGACATGCGTACCTTTTTAACTCCCATGCATCCCCAGAGCCTTTCGGGATCCAGCCTCAGAGAAAGACTCAACCGACAGGTAGCAGACTACCTAGCTTTAACTGCGGATCATGACACTCTCAGGAGCGATGGACCCCTTGACTACTGGGTGTGCAGGCTTGACTTGTGGCCTGAGCTATCCCAATTTGCAATGGAACTTCTGGCCTGCCCCGCTTCAAGTGTCCTGTCCGAAAGGACTTTCAGTGCAGCAGGAGGTTTTGTCACTGAGAAGAGAAGTTGCCTAGGTCAAAAAAGCCTTGACTATCTCACTTTTATAAAAATGAATGAGGGCTGGATCCCGAAGGGACTGACATTGGGCCATACATTTGATTAAAAAAGGCCTGATGATGAGATGAGCTGGCTTGGGCTACAACTGGTACACAGGCTGGCCTTTTTTTTTTCTTATAAAGCCGGATGACTTGCTTGACTTATCCGCCAACAATTACTGTTCAAGCCACAAGCTTAGAGGGCACTTTATAAATGTTTTACAAACATCAATTTTTCTGGCCGCTGCTACAGCATTTGCTACAACATTACCCAAATTTTTCAGTCATTTGTACATTCCTAATTTTTCTGGCCTCTGCTGCTGCTTTGTGGGTACAAAACTCAAATAAAAAAATAAGGCACATAACAGTGATTAAACTGTTATGAATAGTACAACTTAACAGTGCACACCACTCACATCTGGTGGACCATTAAATTGCATGCGCAGTGCCCCAAATGTGAAGTAGGAGGACTGACCAAGCATTTTTATCCGTCTCTTGGTTGCTCTAAATTATCTCCGTGTTCCATCTATGCCATACCTGTACTCTATTGTGCAAAAGGGTGGCATATGTGGTGTTTCATGCTGTTGTGCCTGTTGCAGGTCGTGGCCCATGGTATAAAAAGGCTGAAGGAGAACGACCTGTAATGGGTGCCCCAGCAAATTTTGAGAAAAATTTTCCCGGTTCCTCTCAATTATCTCCGGGTTTCTAAAATGGATGCGATACCTGTACTCGCTTGTGCAAAAGGATTGCATATGTGGTGTTTCCTGCAGTTGTTTCTGTTGAGGGTGCTGGACCCTTTTATAAAAATGCTGAAGGAGAACGACCTGGAGTGGGTGTCCAAGCATGGTTTTTTGGGCAATTTCACGTTTCCAAACAATTATTTCTGGGTTTCTAAAATCAATGCCGTAACAGTACTCTATTGTTCAAAAGGATGCCATATGTCCTCTTTACTGCTGTTGTTTCATATGCAGGTCCTGGACTCTCTTATAAAAAGGCTGAAGTAGAAAGAAGTGTCATGGGTGTACAATCATTTTTTTGGTTCAATTTCCCGGTTGCAACAAATTATCTCCGGGTTTCTAAAATCAATGCTTTACCTGTACTCCATTGTTCAAAAGGATGCCATATGTTCTCTTTCCTGCTGGTGTTTCTGTTGAGGGTCCTGGACCCTGTTATAAAATTGCTGAAGCAGAAAGAAGTGTACTGTGTGTCCATCCAAACCTTTTTGTGATTCAAATTCCAGGTTGCAAAAAATTATTTCCCGGTTTCTAAAATCAATGCTTTACCTGTACTCTATTGTTCAAAAGGATGCCATATCATGTCCTCTTTCCTGCTGGTGTTTTGTTTGAGGGTCCTGGACCCTCTTATAAAAAGGCCTAAGGAGAAAAAAGTGTACTGGGTGTCCACTCAATGTATTTTTCTATTTCCCATTTGCCCAAAATTATCTCTGGGTTTGTAAAATCAATGCTGTACCTGTACTGTATTGTTCAAAAGGATGCCATATGTCCTCTTTCCTGCTGGTGTTTTGTTTGAGGGTCCTGGACACTCTTATAAAAAGGCCTAAGGAGAAAGAAGTGTACTGGGTGTCCACTCAATGTATTTTTCTAATTCCCATTTGCCAAAACTTATCTCTGGGTTTGTAAAATCAATGCTGTACCTGTATTCTATTGTTCAAAAGGATGCCATATGTCCTCTTTCCTGCTGGTGTTTTGTTTGAGAGTCCTGGACCCTCTTATAAAAAGGCTTAAGGAGAAAGAAGTGTACTGGGTGTCCATCGAATCATTTGTTTGATTCAAATTCCCGGTTGCAACAAATTATCTCCGGGTTTCTAAAATCAATGCCTTTCCTGTAATCTATTTTTCAAAAGGATGCCATATGTCCTATTTCCTGCTGCTGGTTTTGTTGAGTTTCCTGGAGCCTCTGCTAAAAAGGCCTAAGGATAAATAAGTGTACTGGGTGTCTATTCAATGTTTTTTTAGATTTCCCGGTTGTAACAAATTATCTCTGTGTTTCTAAAATTAATGCCTTTCCTGTAATCTATTTTTCAAAAGGATGACATATGTCCTCTTTCATGCTGTTGTTTCTGTTGAGGCTCCGGGACCCTCTTATAAAAAGGCCTAAGGATAAAGAAGTGTACTGGGTGTCCAGTCAATGTTTTTTTCCATTTCCCGGGTCATATAAATGATCTCTGGGATTCTAAAATCAATGTCTTAACTGTAATCAATTGTTCACAAGGATGCCATATGTCCTCTTTCATGCTGTTGTTTCTGTTGAGGCTCCGGGACCCTCTTATAAAAAGGCCAATGTTTTTTTTATTTCACAGTTGCAAAAAAATTATCTATGGCTTTCTAAAATATATGCCTTACCTGTCATCTATTGTTCAAAAGGATGGCATATGTCCTCTTTCCTGCTGTTGTTTTTGTTGAGGGTCCGGAACACTATTCTAAAAAGGCAGAAGGAGAACGACCTGTACTGTACTGGGTGTCCAATCATGTTTTTGTTTTCAATTTCACGGTTCATAATAAATATCGCCGTGTAACTAAAATCAATGCCATACCTGTACTCTGTTGTTCAAAAGGATGGCATATGTGGTGTTTCATTCTGTTGTGGTTGTTGAGGGTCGTGGCCGTGGGACAGCGTATAAAACGGCTGAAGGAGAACAACCTGTACAGCCTTGCTCCTCTTTTTAGGCAGGCCAGCTCTTTGCATACATGCCCACAGACTCTGTAACGCCTGCCTCTTTTAGGGAGAGGTGCAGCCATAATGCAGGGTCAGAACCTCTGCCTGCAACTGTCGATTTTGCGAAAGGAAGTAACCTTACCATGGTTCCCTGCACGCATGTATTGTTGTTATATTTTGGTGAGGCTAATCATGATGGCCATGTAGACCACCACCGAGAGTCCTGGAAGTAACAGGGATGAGATGAAAGTGCTAAGAATAGTACTACTTAAAACAACCAAGTTAGCCATGGGTGTTAATCCAAGACCACTTGGCTTTATTTTTGTTTTGGGTGCGGCTAATCATGCAGGCCATATAGAGCTGCCACCATTCGGTGTTGTATCAGCTATTAAAATAATAAGAACTGTACTATCAAAATACGGCCAATGAAGGGCCTATGAAGACTGAGCAAAGGTTGGATTGTAGTATTTTGTTCGGCTAATCATGATGGCCATGTAGACCACCCGTAACAGGGATGAAAGTGCTAAGAATAGTACTAATTGAAACAACCGAGTTAGTCATGGGTGTTAGTCTAAGACCACTCAGATTTTTTTTGGGTTTGGGTGCAGCTAATCATGAAGGCCAGATAGACCTGCCACCATTTGGTGTTGTAACAGGTATTAAACTGCAAAGAACAGTACTACTTAACACAACCTACTTACCATGGGTCCCAGAGCATATGTTTGGTTATTATATTTTGTAAGGGTAATCATGCAGGCCATATAGACCTCCACCGATAGGGTGAGTATGAGTAACAGCTATTAAAATGCTAAGGACATTACTAATTAACACAACATAGTTACCATGGGTCGCAGACCAAGAGCAGATGTCTTATTATTATATTTTGTATGGGTAATCATCCAGGCCGTATAGACCTCTCCAAATAGGGGGAGTTACAGAGATTAAAGTGCTAAGAATGGTAGTACTTAAAACACAACCTAGTTAAAATGGGTACCAGACCGCATGTCTTATTATTATATTTTTTCAGGGTAATCAGGCAGGCCATATAGACCACCCCCGATAGGGGGGGTAACAGGGATTAAAGTGCTAAGAAAAGTACTAATTAACACAAGCTAGTTATCATGGGTCCAACACCGTGTGTCTTGATGTTATACTTTGCCAGGGTAATCATGCAGGCCATATAGACCTCCCTTGATAGGGGGAGTAACAGGGATTACAGTTATAAGAATAGTACTACTTAAACACAACCTAATTACCATGGGTCCAAGACCAGATGTTTTCTTATTATACTTTGTCAGGCTAATCATGCAGGCCATATAGAGCTCCAACAAAAGGGGGGGTAAGAGGGATTCAAGTGATAAGAAAAGTTTTACTTAACACAACAAAATTACCATGGGTCCCAGACCGCGTGTCTTGTTGTTATACTTTGTCAGGGTAATCATAACCGCCATATAGACCTCCACCAATAGGGGTAGTTACAGGGCTGAAAGTGCAAAGAATAGTACTACTTAACACAACCTAGTTGGGTCCAAGACCGCATGTTAAATTATTAGACTTTATCAGGGTAATTATATATCTAACAAATCTATCTATTTCTCTTCTATCGATTCTAACTATCAATCTATGTATATCTATCTATCCTATCTATCGATCTATCTTCTGTCCGGGATGTTTTGAGACAGCCACTTGTGTTTCTGACAAATTTGAAGTAGAACAATCATCTTCTTCCATCTCCCGGTTCCAAAAATGAAGGCCATATAGACCTCATCTAATAGGGGGAGTAACAGGTTGTAGTAAAATGTTAAGAATATTACTACTTAACACACCACGGGTCACAGACCACATGTCTTATTGTTATACTCTGTCAGGGAAATTATATATATTTCAAATTGATTTATTTATATATCAAATCGATCGAATTATCAAACGTATCAATCAAATGTAGATTGCATCTATTGATCGATGTAATTCGTATCTATAAAATGTATATTACATATTTTGGGTGATGTCATTTGTATCTATAAAATGTATATTGCATCTTTGATTCGATAACATTCGTATCTATCAAATGTATATTGCATCTATTGATCGATGTAATTCGTATCTATCGAATGTATATTGCATCTATTGAGCTATGTACAGTGTATCGATCATATGTATATTGCATCGATTGAGCTATGTAATCTCTATGTATCTATCTATCAAATCTATCTATCTCGTGGTTGTGCAAGTGGACTGTTTGCGGTTGATTGAGGTGCGTAACACTTGGAGTTTGCTCTGTCACTGTGATGCGGCCGTAACCCTTACACTACCTGATAGATACGACATCATAACTGATGTTTTAAAGCACGTTATTGCAAACAATTTGGGAATGTCAGTTGATTTAGGCCCTTTATGGGTTAAAAGCAGACTCTGCATAAACTATGTAATTTTCCATGGGAGTTTTGCCATGGATCCCCCTCCAGCATGCCACAGTCCAGGTGTTTGTACCCTTGAAACAACTTTTCCATCACTATTGTGGCCAGAAAGAGTCCTTGTAGGTTTTAAAGTTTGCCTGCCTATTGAAGTCAATGGCGGTTCGCGCGGTTTGCGGGTTCGCAAACAATACCGGAAGTTTGAGTCCGCCGCTCGCGAACCGAAATTTTTAGGTTTGCGACATCACTAGCAAAGACACCCCAGTCAGAGGCTTGAATACTGCTCCCACTTCCCTCTTCCCCCAGTCATTCTGCCGAGGAACAAGGAACAGTAGAAGAAATACCAGGGTGAAAATGTGCCAGAAGAATAAAAAATAAAAACGCCCCACAGAAAAAATACAGGTGGGGAGCTGTGCACTCTTTCTATCTGAAGAAAAGAAAATTATCAGGTAAGCATAATTTAAGTTTTTCTTCATAAATGGAAAGAGTCCACAGCTGCATTCATTACTTTTGGGAAAACAATACCCAAGCTATAGAGGACACTGAATGCAAAAACAGGAGAGTACAATAGGCGGCACTAGGCCTGAAAAACCACAACCCAACCAAAGCCCGCTTCGTCGGAGCCGGGCAAAATATTTAGAAGGAAAAGGCCCCAAGGACACTGATCTGCAGATAGCCCGAAAGCCTAACTAGAGACCGCAAGTCGACTCACTGAACCAACATTCCTCCAGGAGAACCGTCGCCCAGCAATTGGTCCACACACAACCCCTTCTAGTACAGTACCAAAATCCCCAAAAGGGAGAGGACAAGGGTAAGCCAAAGTGATACCCAAAGGCACAGCAAAATCCTAAAGGAAACCCCCCCTCAAGGAAGGCCAAGTCCACAGAGACCCCAATGGATCCCGAGAACAAGGAGAGACGACGCCCAACCCACAAGGCAAAACCGGGCATCATCATGCAGAAGAAATATCTCCCAAACATTGTGCAACAGTATTGAAAAGACAGCTGAAGACAAAGTCCTCAAAACATCAGAACAGACACGGAGAAAAACTATCTGTAAAGAAGAAGCAGCCGAACAAAATAACAGATTGTCCAACCTCCAAGACACTCTCCAGGCAATCCAGACCACCAAGCCTACTCACAGATCACAAAGGGGAAGAAGCACAGAACCTCTAAAAACAAGGTCCACTGTCACCCCCAAGACCTGAGGATGAACAACAGATCTCAGATCCTCCACCTAGCTGGACCAGCCCAAGCAGCGGCAGATCTGAAAGCAAGGGAACCGAAAGAACTCCAAGAACAGCCCCTAAAGGGGTGGAAGAATGGACACACCACTTCAATCAAAAGACAATCGAGCAGACAATAGACCCAAGGGATTTAGCAAGCCACCTGATGAAGTCTCAATGCGGAGCCAGCAGCTCTCCAGATGGGAAGGAACAACTCAAAGAGCAGACCAGTCCCCGAAACAGATAAAACATCTGCTCCAATCTCCCAAACACAGGAGAGGCCCCCAAAAAGAGAATTACACCTCAGTAAGGAGGACACTGAGCCCCCTGAAGAGCATTGATAAACACCTGCCCATAAGGCAGGAATTGTAGAAAGAACCAAGAGGACATAAGGCCACTTTACTGACGAACACTTAAGAACCCCCTAAAACACCATTGTGCTAGCACCCATACCAGATTCAAAATGACAGCTGAGTAACTGCAAACCTTTCCATTTGCTAGGCAGAAAAACCCACCAATAGGTCACGATAGATGGCTGTCCCAAGGGAACCGTATCATCCGGTACAAGTCAAGCTCCAAGGAGCTCCGGCTCTAAGTAAATCTGGCCAAGTTGTAAAACAGAACAGCCAGAACAAGGGCTAAGCCCAAGTACCCCAGAAACTTGAACCCCCAGGCCAGTCCTAGGATCATAAGGTCCATTAACATCCCACAGCGGGATCAAAGAGAAAACGCAGAGTCAAACCCTCAACCACTGGAAGATCAGAACAAGGAGCCCAGGTCCCACAAATGTTTAGATTAAACAATCTTCCAGGAACACAAATCCCTTGTCTGATATCAAAAACAGACCTCCCAGGGAAAAATCCAGAACAATACGGATAACAAGAGAAAGAAGCCCTTGTAAGTCCCAACCCAAAGGGAAGAGACCACACCTCACAGGAGCCCAACACTCCAAAGAGCCAGGTCCATTAAAGGACACTAGAGCTAACAGGCGTCCAAGCAACCATCACATGATTGTGCTTTAAAAGTGCGGCTAATCCCCCTAAAGGGACACAAAACTCTGCTCATCTAATCAATTTTGGAGGGAGGAAAGGCTGAGTAGACCTCACTGGGGATCGAACTAGCAACCCTCAGTTGCAACAACACAGAGTAGCCACAGAGCATTAATATGCTGAGCTAGCTGTCTATGCTGAGCTAGCTGTCCAGCTAGCCACAAGCTCCAGACACCAGGGGAACAGTGAGGACAAGTCACCCGAACAGAGCAACATTAAACCTCCACATCACCCCAGAGTCAAAGTCAAAGGACAGTAAAACCAGGGTTTGGATGCCACCTGGATGGCAATACCTAAACCATATGAGTGGAAAACCACTAGGACCTCTTCTATCCCAAGAAAGAGATGCAGAGCATGCCCAACACTGGGAAAGGACCCCTAATTGGAGCCCAGAAGGACCCCACTGTCTAAGGTCCTGAAACAGAACAACCAACTCCTGAAGGGAATCCAAGTCCCCCGAAGGCGAATCATCCCAAGGAGAAACAGACAATCCAAGAGGTCTCAATGAAGAAGAGAACCACTAAAGGAACAAGTCCACAAAGGACAATTTCCTAAACACCACCCCGCAGGTGGAAAGAGGCGTTAAACCCTCTAAATTTCCCTCCCACCACGTGGGAAGGAATACTCTAGGTCAGCAAAATTCACTGACCCAGTCACCAGAGTGACGACTATTTAGGACCGAAACAAGCCGCAAAGACCCACAAGTCCTCTTGAGAATGCTTAGCTCAAACTATAAAACAAATGACATAAATAATGTTAAGAGCATTCGGCACCCCAACCTGACCAGCAAGGTATAATAGGCGCCACATGTCTGAATAAGTCTCAAGACAGAAGATCTGAATCCAAGCAGGACCAGCCTGCAACCAGGGTCATAACTGCCATGCTGGCTAAATCCGCCCTCAGAGAGGGAAGAAGAAAACAGACAAACATTCGACTAACGTGTCCCAAACAACTTCCGTAGAAGCAAACAGCAAGTATCGATCCCAGAGATTTTTAAGTTCCCGCAGGAAACATAGTATGAAAAATAAAATAAAATTAATCTTAACCGGACAAAATAAAATAAACAGGCAACCTGAGGGTTAACGCCCAAAAAAGAACAGAAAGATCCACAGGACCAGCCGAACAGAAACTCTGTTCTTCCAACAAAACTGGGAAAGATCTCGATAACAAGACTTAAAGGAGATTACTTCATCCCCCATGTCTAACTAGGTGAGCCATTCGAAGGAGGAGACTGATGAGTCCCATACCCGAGAAGGATAGGGTCCCCAAACAGCTCAAAAACGTGTCTGAGTAAAACACAAAGGTGAGTCCACCTGTAACAAAAGGCACAACACTCAGGAACAGTTACAACCGCAGTGAACTGCACATGCCCTCCAGTGGCCGAGAGAGGTGGTGCATTTGGGCATGAGCACAATCGCAAATAAACATCTGGACTTTGTAGTCGCACAAGCGCCAAAAGTATGTAAAAGCAATCTCCGGGGGGAAAAATCCACCCTCAAAGGAGGGAAACACATAACCTGGGTTACCCGCATGTGTAGTAGTATGAAGCGGTAGGGAACTCACCTCCCAGAGGACAGGGCCCCCCGAGGCGGATGGCTCAGCAGTCCCTTGAATCCCCGAGCCCGAGGATCAAGGCACTCTAGGACGGCCTAAAGAACATAACTGACTGACCTGAGTAAATGGGGCCAATTTGTATTCTTCACAGGACGAAAAATCTGAATCAGAAAGTTGAACAATCTCAACATCAGTATCCTTCATAACTGGAAAATGATACCAAACAAAGGACTATATATATATATATATATATATATATATATATATATATATATATATATATATATATAAAACAATTTAAACGGCACCTGACAACCACAATGGCTGGGGCACTCATCACCTCCTATGAACCAGACACCAGCAGACTAGAACTCTCTGTCACCACACAGTCAGGAATGCGGAAATGGGAGACCAGAACGTAAACACGCCCGGCCACAAGGTGAACCATATAGTCCAAAAAAAATGCGCCCGACTGTAAGGTCGCGTTACTTCAACAGGCCGTTATGTTCCAAAGGCCACATGCACAGCTAACACAACACATAAAATGGTTAAAAATGCTACTGTTCAATAATCCCCCTCAGGAGATATTAACCCTTGATTCCAATATACTAAAGGAGTCCCACTGAGACCCTGTATTTTTTATGTGAGTTCGTAGGAACAAATGAGTTACAGTACATTCATGAAGAAGTAAAATTAAACAATCTTACTGGAATCTACACTGTGGAACAGGAACACGGCCCTTCAAGTGTGACGGATAGTAGCCTCGCCTCCGCCATGGACTTGAGAGAAGAAAGCAGGCAACAAAGCAAAGTTCAACAATGCCGATTGCTGGTGGAGTTGTTAAAATGAGTCAGGATGGTTTCACAGAAAGACTCTTCCTGCATTTCCGAACTTTCATCTAAGCCCTCACTGAGGGACTGACAGGATTACTTAAAACGCCCGTCCCATGTGGAAGAGTACTACCCTCCATAAGAGACGAAAATAAACTTCTGACACTTCTTTGCCAACCTCCTGGGACAAAAGGCAAATAATGACTGGGGGATGAGGGAAGTGGGAGGCGTATTTACGCCTTTGGCTGGGGTGTCTTTGCCTCCTCCTGGTGGCCAGTTTCTTATTTCCCAAAAGTAATGAATGCAACTATGGACTCTTTCCATTTATGAAGAAAACATGAGAAATTAATGAAAACCTGCCATTAAAAATTAAAGAGATGGTAAAGTCAAGATTAAACTTTTATGATTGAGATAGAGCATGTGATTTTAGAAAAATGTATTTTTTACTTGCAAAGGGACTATCAATTTGCTGGTATCAAATGATAACGATAATAAAGTTTTAATAAAATAAAAAAAATTATTTTAAAATTTGAATATGTTTATTAATCCTTTAGATTGTAGAGTGTCATTATCTTTATCAGGGGTTGTGCAGTGCCGGTCTGAATAATATTTTTATGGGTTTCATTAGTAGGGTGCTGATGGTGCGTTTATAGAACCAAGGGGACAGTGACCCCCAAAATAACAAATTACTGATAACTATTGCATAAAGGGTTAATGTTGTTTTTTTTTTTTTTATTAAATATTTTTATTGAACTTTTATAATAACAAAAATAATAAGCAATTAAGAGAACATAAAAGGCATCAAAATGGTGTCTCAAACATGAAGAAAGCTGTCTATGCCGATATCACAAAAGTAATAGCAGAGTAAACATCAACATTGCTTAATCGCATCATTACACATTTATGTTTGTGTAGCTAGATCATTTGATGGACTTTTTAATAAGAAATTCTCACATATTCATATCACTACGTTCCGGCACTGCTATAAATGATGCCTAATACAAACAATGTTAAGAAAGGAAGAGGAAAAGGAGAGGGGGTAGGGAGGGGAGGAATGGGTGGAAATGAAGGAGGTTGGAGGACAGAAAGAACCCACTATATGGTCTAACCGGCCCTATATATGCACAGACGTGCAAACCTATGCAGTCATCCCTATCTTGTCTACCCATGTATGTATAATATATCTCCTCCAGTTCTAGCACATACTCAACTTCTCTAACCCATGACAAATGCGTCGGGGATTGGGTAGTCTTCCAAAGTCTAGGGATTAGCGTTTAGCACTGTTTAGCATGCATTGAAAGAGTTGACATGGTATTTTCGGGATAGCATTAAGTAGCACTACTGTCTGGGATAAGAAGGGTTAATGTTTTATACATTTTTTATATGTAAAATATTTTAGTAATGTTCATTTTCATTTTACAAAATTTACTTACACTTTTGTTACAATATCCCCCCTTTAATCCCAATGTGTTTGTTAAACTGTACATTTTGCTAAATTACTCATTCCAATATACAGGATTTAGGATTAGAGAACAAATCCCACCACCCAAAAAAATTGGAATAATATTGATTTATACATTTAAATACCACTGATATCTTCTCTAAGCTAAACAATAATTCATTTTTCCCATCACAAAACCATAATGTAAATTTACAGTCATTGGAAAGCATATTTGAACAGATGCTTTGTGTTATATGAGTATCACAGAAGAGATGTTTTAATTGCCTACAGCATAGGTCTGCTGAGCCTTCTGTCTTAACGAGGAGTAACATTAGCTTCATGCAATTTAAACAGTAATGCTAAACTGGTCAAGTACATTATTTGAATATTTTTTTTTACTTTAGCCTAAAGCACACGTTTATTGTTTTAATCAGAATCATTATAATGTTACTATAATTTCTATTGAATTATAATATATTTAAGCTTTATTGGATATTTACTATACATTGCCCTTACACATAAATAAATTATAATTTAGAGATGAGCAATAATTATCATTAGTATTTCTGTATTTCTAATAGCTTTAGATAATCAGTGTTAATCTATTTTTGCATTCACTGTACTCCAGACTCATATGAGCAATCAGAAAACCAAAGCCTGGCCACTTGTGATTTTCCACTGTCTTGAAAATAACATAATCTTGTTAACCCCTTAATGATCATAACATACCCTGTAGATTGATGGTTTGTAAGGGTGTGTTCTCTAAAACACAAGCCCTATTAAAAGACCGTTGTTAAGGGGTTAATCAAGCAATTTGCAAGAACTACATGTAAATATATAAATATTTATATATTTTGGATTCAGTGTGTAATTGTTAATCCTAACAAACCCTAATAACTGAATCAACCAATTAAGTAATAGGGGTCGAACACAATCATTTAGAAAAACGGATCTAATGATTTTCAACAGAAAAATATAATTAAAGTTTATTGGGATATTTGTAGGTAAACAATTTGATAAGTTTCTCTAAAGGATTGTGGTCAACCTCTTTGTTGTAAAACAATTGAAAAAAAATTGCTGTTAAAGAAGCGGTGTAATGTAAAAATTAAAGGTTCTAATTCAGTAGTTGATCATGATCCTTTAGAAAATTGTATCTAATGATTTTCAACAGAAAAACACCTTTAAACTTTATTGGGATTTTTGCAGATAGAAACATTTTTTTCTTATGATTTATCTACAAAAATCCCAATATAATTTTATGGTGATCTTGTGTTGAAAACCATTAAAGATTTTCTAAAGGATTGTAATTAATCCCTATATTATTGCATGAATGCTTGCTGGTAACAATGAGGTTTTACTGGTAACAATGAGATTTAATTGGTAACAATGATGTTTTACTGGTAACAAAGATGTCTTACTGGTAACAAAGATGTCTTGCTGGTAACAATGAGGTCTTACTGGTAACAAAGATGTCTTAATGGTAACAATGATGTCTTACTGGTAACAATGAGATCTTACGGTAGCAATGAGATCTTACTGGTAACAATGCTGTTTTACTGGTAACAAAGATGTCTTACTGGTAACAAAGATGTCTTACTGGTAACAAAGATGTCTTGCTGGTAACAATGAGATCTTACTGGTAGCAATGAGATCTTACGGTAACAATGAGATATTAATGGTAACAATGAGGTTGGTCACAACCCAAAAAAAAAACTATTTATTTATTTACAAAAAAGTCCCATATATTTTAATGGTGTTCTTTATGTTGATAATGATTAGATATATATGTTTTTCTAAAGGATTGTGATCAACTAGTGATGGGCGAATGTGCTGAAAGTGTAATTTGAGTGGTAGAAGGAATAGTCTTGTGGACATTCATTTTGGACAATTAAATGTTGATAATAATGAAAATCTATTAAAATTTGGTAATTAAATGTTATTTCTGGGTTTTTTTTTAATTTTCATAAATAGATCGAATAATCCATATTCGAAATTTCGAATGTAAGAGTCAATTTAAGAAATACTATTCAATATACAAGTTCAATAGTTCATGTGGTAGGGAATTTAGTAAATTGATACATAATAGATATAAATATATCAATTCTAATGTTTCCATTTGAAAATTGCATAATTCAAATATTACATTTCAAGCGAGCATTAGAAATACTATTACAAATATATAGATTCAAATTTTTCAAATTCGAATATGGCATAATTCAAATTGAATTATTAGAAAAATTCCAATAGAAAATTACATTTAAAGAAAGCATTAGAAATACTATTACATTAAACAAATGTAGAATGTTGTACAAACATTCAAAACAAACAAATGAATGGGTTAAAATGTTTTTCGAATGTTGCAAAATATTCGCCCATCCCTATGAACGACTCCAATGTCTTTAAACTCAGCATAGGTTTCAATTCCAATCTTTTTGAAAACCTCATCAAATTATTTATCTTCAAAGATTTCAAGAGAATTTAATAGTGATTTTTGTAGAAAATCATTGAGTAAACTTTTCATAAGGATTGTGATCAAACCCCTATTTAAAGTCGTGCGCAGAAGCGAAGGTGCAATCCATTTCTGCTTCTCAGCAGAACATAACCAGTGAGCCAATTAGGAGCTGCATATATACATAGCCATTCAGGACACGTTCAGTAATGCATCTGATTTGATGAACTACTTGTTTAACTTGGCTAAACACAAAGGACCTGATGATCAAAAAAATGAAGAGAAATCATACAAAATCTTTGGGGGCTTTTTTGAGCATTATATTGAAATATATGTCTCTCTTTCACATCCAAAATCTGCATAGCAAGGTAAACAGCATTTTAGGTAAACAACATTCAAGCTTACATTTTTCTCTTTAAAATTATTTTAGGGGCCCTGCAGTACTGACAAGAAGTTTTGTATAATCTGGCTGAAGTGGAGGGCTTTAGAGCACTGGGCCCATAGTCTCCAATGGTTATTAGTACAATCATAGAATGCTTTATTAATTAAAGCCTTTTTACTATTTCATCACATTGTCCCTGTACAATTATGTTACAGTAGTCTATGCTAATAAACTATGATAACTTCTAATTGTTTAGCTTTTTTTTTTTAAAAAACAAAAAATGTAAAACTGCAAAAATAAAATAATAGCAATATATTTGTCTCAGTAAATGAATTGCTTTGGTGGAGTGGGATGCTGAAATGGGACGGATCTATAGAGCTTGCTATGCTGCAGAGGGGTCTCTTTGATCATTCGAGACCATAATTTAAATTTATTGAGGCTCATTTAATCTAGCTCTTCTAGCATATATAGGGATCTATCACAATCCTACATAAGAAATTATTTATCTGCAAATATCCCCATGAACATACATGTTGTTTTTCTAATAAAAATCATTAGCTACATTTTCCTAAAGGGTTTTGATTGACCCCATAGGGGTCGATTTATAAAGCAGCGGATGCTGCTTCCGACCCACTCCGCTTCAGTTCAGCTAATTACAACCTCTAAACTTTTGTAACACATTTGCAAAAGGGATCTGTAAATGCACGCAATTAAATATTCGTATGTCTGATTTGTTATGTTAAAGGGACAATAAAGTCAAAATGTTATGATTCAGACAGAGCATGTAATTTTAAACAACTTTCCAATTTACTTCTGTTATCAATTTTGCTTTTTTCTCTATGCATCCTTTGCTGAAGACTGAACCTAAGTAGGTTGATAGGAGCTCAGGAGAGTGCTTGTGTCTATAGCAGTCTATGGCAGCAGTGCTTTTATCTATGTTTAACATTGCTATAGACATTGCTGCAAACGCTTCTGCCTGATGGCTTAAGACACGTGTACGCTCCTGAGCTCACTATTGCTTCTTAACAAAGTATACCAAGAGAGCTAAGCAAAATTGATAAAAAAAAAAGTAAAATGGAAAGTTGTGCTATTGAGCACCCTGGGATGTGCATGTTGCAGGGTCATAGGATGTGTACCCAGCCCAGTCTGAGAGTGCAGTCCCCTTCCGTGTTTTGTCTATTCAATCCAAGTAAGCTTAATTTTGACTTTACTGTCCCTTTAAAGTAGTCTCTCTGGTAGTTGCATCTGCAATGTTGCAGTCACACGAGGGAGTGACAGTTGGTGTTCCGGGTTGCCCCAGGGAGTTCTTGAGACATGGTCAGGATTTTTTCCCTAGCCGGTAACTCAGCATGCAGGATTTAAAAAGCTGCAATTGCTGAGTGAAGTTTCTCATCTTGCGGACATGTCTCATTATATCAAAGCTTATGAGGTTGTCTCTTTTATTTTTTGTTTTCTTTAACTTTTCTCAAGTTTTCTCTATTGCGCATGTTCTATGGACTGTTTTATAGAGGTCTATCTCATTTGTACATTTATTTATTTAGTAATGTTTTTAAAACATTTTGTGTTTCTGATATCCTTGACAGTGAAAGGTTTTCTATGTGTTGGGAAGTTAAATGTTGTGCGATAGATACAACTTCATTGATTTCATTGGAGCTGATCTTGCCACACGCTAATTTGGTGGGTTTAAATCTCTTTGAATCTCACCATTTTCCAGCAGTAATTTGGCAGTGGCTTTTCCAGCAAAATATTTGTTTCTCAAACACGTTTTTTGTTGTTGTTGTTTTTGAAACCTAGACCATTGCCTATCTACTCCCAAAGGTGAACCACAGTAAAGAATTCCATACACAAAGTCAACTGCAGGGTCTTTCTTGATTAAATGCCTTGAATACTCATCTCCCATTAAAATGGCTTCAGACTTTATTAAAAGTCATGATCCTCAATTGTCTGGCTACCCATGGTTAAACAATAAATATTTATTTTTATTTATTTTGCTATCAACAATGGGGACACTTACAATTATTTTCCTTTAGTTTAAATATTAAAGATAGTGGAATTAAGGTTTAGTTCTACAAATTACTTTAGTTTCTATAAAAGTTATGGCTGCTGATATGTTTAAACGTATGTTTTCTATTTTCCTTTCTCTTCTGCTGAGGATAATATTGGACAGATAAGAAAAAGGCAATAAAATAGAGTTTGCAAATAAGGCTGTGTGAAAATCTAATTAAAGATAATTGCTTTAACAGTCCTATGTTCCACACAGCCTTGTTTGCACAATAAATAGTAAAGTTAAAACATTAATTTATAGAAACTCAGTGGAATTTAAAAAATCAACCATTTTCAGAGTTGAATTACAGGAAAAGGGGCCAAAATAAATAATGAAAGTATAATGTGAAGGTATTATCTAAACATAATTAAACATTTTATAAAATATGACATGGTTTAATATTAGGCTGACCATATTGCCGCTTTAAAAAGGGACACATATGAAAAATACATATGTCAGGGCTGTTTTCAGGGCTGTTTAAAGAAATGGTTTTGTATAAGAACCCTCACATATGTATTTTTCATATGCGTTCCTTCTTAAAGCGGCAATATGGTCAGCCTATTTAATATATATTTAACCTTTCAAATAAATCCTTTATGCCTTCCTGAGAAAAATAGCCATTGACCCTTCTCAATTCCCTTGCTGATTTTAATTACTCCATATATTATTTACAAGGGATTGGGATTTTGTTCACATTTCAGTTACAAAAAAAATATATATTATTTAAAATGAGCTTGAAGACCTGTGTTTTTGAAAATACAAGAATCCAGATGGTAGAGCTAACATTTGGTTGGGTGGTTATGGTGAAGGTTGTTTGCAAAGTGATCTCTACTACTTGGTTTAACAGGGTGGGGCTAAGGACAGAATCCCATTTGACAGATTGAGAGTTCTTGCATTGAGTAATACTGGTGCAAGTAGATAATGTTTATGCTGAAGGTATGTGGGGGAGGTGTCAGAGAAATCCCAAATTATAAAGGGACTAACTAATATATAGCTACTAATAACTGCTGGCTGAAGTGAGAGATGATTTATATTTATTTCTAATCAATTTTTAATCGACAATAAAACTATTATATCCAGTGTGAGTGTATGTAAATGTGTGTGTATGTGAGTATGTATTTGTGTGTAGATGTGATTATGTGTGTGTGTGTGTGTGAAAGTGTATGTGATTGTCTGTGTATATGTGTGTATTTGTGTATATGTGTACATGATTATAAGTATGTGTGAAGGAATGTGTTTATGTGTGAGTGTGTATTTGTGTGTATATGTGATTATGTGTGTGTGTGTGTGTGAAAGTGTATGTGATTGTGTGAGTATATGTGTGTATTTGTGTATATGTGTATGTATGTGATTATCTGTTTGTGTGTGTGTGAAAGTGTATGTGATTGTGTGTGTATATGTGTGTATTTGTGTATATGTGTATGTGATTATATGTATGTGTAAAGGAATGTGTGTATGTGTGAGTGTGTATTTGTGTGTATATTTGATTATGTGTATTTGTGTGTATGTGATTATCTGTATGTGTGTATGTGATTGTGTGTATGTATATGTGTGTATTTATGTGTATGTGTGTGTATGTGATTATCTGTGTGTGTGTGTGTGTGTGTGTGTGTGTGTGTGTGTGTGTGTGTGTGTGTGTGTGTGTGTGAGACAGTGCATGTGATTGTATGTGTGAGTGTGTTTGTGTATGTATGTGTGTGTATTTGTGTAAGTGTATTTGAATGTGTTTATGTGTGAGTGTGTGTGTATGTATGTGTGTGCATTTGTGTGTATGTGTGTGTATGTGATTATGTGTATGTGTGTGTGTATGTGTGTGTGTGAGAGTATGTGTGTGTATGTGAATGTGTTTACTGTATGTGTGAGTGTGAGTGTGTGTGTGTGTATATGTGTATGTGTGTAGGTAATTATGTATATGTGTGTATGTGATTATGTGATTGTGTGTGTAATTGCATATGTGTGTGATTTTTGTGTATGTGTGTGTGTGTATGTGTGCGTGTGTATGTGATTATGTGTATGTGTGTGTGTGTATGTTCACAGTATCTGTAAGAAATTAAGCATTGTGCTGCAAAATATCAGCAAACAGATGGTGATTTGCTCCAGAAATTGATTTTTGTTTGTTAAAAGCTATTTCATGTTTAAAGTGTCTGTCTTCAAAATAGAAACTATGAGGTTACCCAAAACTGACAGATACAATAGACCATTCACACTTTAAGGCTAAAGTAAAGGTCTTTTCATTTAAGTCTTTTGTTTACTGTGGAAGGTAAATACTCATTAACATACGTGAGTTTAACCTATTGTAATCTGATTCGATTCTCACCACTGATTAACCATCTGAATGCCATTTGTATCTTTGCAGGGTAGGCATACTTGAATAGTCTCATCAGTACCCCAACATCTACAAATGTCATGAGGAAGCTCTTAATGTTTGAGTCTAATTCACACTCACACTATTGCGATTGATTTGAAAACAACAGTACTGGCATCTTCATAAACAGGCTTTAAAACAGGATCAAGCAATGAGATCCAAAAAAACCTATTGCAATTCATTTTCATCAGCACTACTGCGAATAGATAGATAAATGATAGATAGATAGATAGATGGACCTGCACTAATAAAAGGCTCCTATGCATTAAAATTGTACACATTCTGCTCACGCCTATGTATAGACTAGTTGCTATGCCCCCCCCCCCCCCCCCCCCCCCCCCCAGTGCTCAGGCCCTGGTGTCACTGTAATTGCTGCACCAATGGTAGTTCCACCCCTGTGAAGATGCCAGCACTGTTATTGACAATCATGACAGTGTGAGTGTTAGAATCAAACATTCAATTTAAGAGGTTACTACATGCCATCTGTAGATGTTGGCGTCCTGAAATGACTTTTTCTGATCTGTACAGGATGGCAGTTACTCACTACATACAGTATAAATATATATAAACCTATACATATGTAAATATGTGCCCTGTCCACTGTAGTTGCTTATACAATGGTTATGAATAGAGCTTTAGTTAATCAATTATCACAAGAAATAGCAATGGCACTACTTGAGATCAAAAAAACGTTCCCCTTTATATGATCATTTGTAATAATGGTTTACTAGGGAATGGTGCTTGTACACGTCATAAGTTTAACAACAAATCAGTAAAGAACTGATAAAGGAGTACAAATGTAGCACTCATGAACATTATGAAGAAATTTCTATCAAAGAAAGAAAAAATACATAAAACTTAACTTTTACTATAATGGTTATAAAACAAACACCTAGATTATGAGTTTCTTTCATGTAATTAGCAAGAGTCCATGAGCTAGTGACGTATGGGATATACATTCCTACCAGGAGGGGCAAAGTTTCCCAAACCTCAAAATGCCTATAAATACACCCCTCACCACACCCACAATTCAGTTTTACAAACTTTGCCTCCGATGGAGGTGGTGAAGTAAGTTTGTGCTAGATTCTACGTTGATATGCGCTCCGCAGCAAGTTGGAGCCCGGTTTTCCTCTCAGCGTGCAGTGAATGTCAGAGGGATGTGAGGAGAGTATTGCCTATTTGAATGCAGTGATCTCCTTCTACGGGTCTATTTCATAGGTTCTCTGTTATCGGTCGTAGAGATTCATCTCTTACCTCCCTTTTCAGATCGACGATATACTCTTATATATACCATTACCTCTGCTGATTCTCGTTTCAGTACTGGTTTGGCTATCTGCTATATGTAGATGAGTGTCCTGGGGTAAGTAAGTCTTATTTTCTGTGACACTCCAAGCTATGGTTGGGCACTTTGTTTATAAAGTTCTAAATATATGTATTCAAACATTTATTTGCCTTGACTCAGAATGTTCAACTTTCCTTATTTTCAGACAGTCAGTTTCATATTTGGGATAATGCATTTTAATTTAACATTTTTCTTACCTTAAAATTTGACTTTTTCCCTGTGGGCTGTTAGGCTCGCGGGGGCTGAAAATGCTTCATTTTATTGCGTCATTCTTGGCGCGGACTTTTTTGGCGCAAAAATTCTATTTCCGTTTCCGGCGTCATACGTGTCGCCGGAAGTTGCGTCATTTTTTGACGTTATTTTGCGCCAAAAATGTCGGCGTTCCGGATGTGGCGTCATTTTTGGCGCCAAAAAGCATTTAGGCGCCAAATAATGTGGGCGTCTTATTTGGCGCGAAAAAATATGGGCGTCGTTTTTGTCTCCACATTATTTAAGTCTCATTTTTTATTGCTTCTGGTTGCTAGAAGCTTGTTCTTTGGCATTTTTTCCCATTCCTGAAACTGTCATTTAAGGAATTTGATCAATTTTGCTTTATATATATGTTGTTTTTTCTCTTACATATTGCAAGATGTCTCACGTTGCATCTGAGTCAGAAGATACTACAGGAAAATCGCTGTCAAGTGCTGAATCTACCAAAGCTAAGTGTATCTGCTGTAAACTGTTGGTAGCTATTCCTCCAGCTGTTGTTTGTATTGATTGTCATGACAAACTTGTTAAAGCAGATAATATTTCCTTTAGTAAAGTACCATTGCCTGTTGCAGTTCCTTCAACATCTAAGGTGCAGAATGTTCCTGATAATATAAGAGATTTTGTTTCTGAATCCATAAAGAAGGCTATGTCTGTTATTTCTCCTTCTAGTAAACGTAAAAAATCTTTTAAAACTTCTCTCCCTACAGATGAATTTTTAAATGAACATCATCATTCTGATTCTGATGATTCCTCTGGTTCAGAGGATTCTGTCTCAGAGGTTGATGCTGATAAATCTTCATATTTATTTAAAATAGAATTTATTCGTTCTTTACTTAAAGAAGTACTAATTGCTTTAGAAATAGAGGATTCTGGTCCTCTTGATACTAATTCTAAACGTTTAGATAAGGTATTTAAAGCTCCTGTGGTTATTCCAGAAGTTTTTCCTGTTCCTAATGCTATTTCTGCAGTAATTTCCAAAGAATGGGATAATTTGGGTAATTCATTTACTCCTTCTAAACGTTTTAAGCAATTATATCCTGTGCCGTCTGACAGATTAGAATTTTGGGACAAGATCCCTAAAGTTGATGGGGCTATTTCTACCCTTGCTAAACATACTACTATTCCTACGTCAGATGGTACTTCGTTTAAGGATCCTCTAGATAGGAAAATTGAATCCTTTCTAAGAAAAGCTTATCTGTGTTCAGGTAATCTTCTTAGACCTGCTATATCTTTGGCTGATGTTGCTGCAGCTTCAACTTTTTGGTTGGAAACTTTAGCGCAACAAGTAACACATCGTGATTCTCATGATATTATTATTCTTCTTCAGCATGCTAATAATTTTATCTGTGATGCCATTTTTGATATTATCAGAGTTGATGTCAGGTTTATGTCTCTAGCTATTTTAGCTAGAAGAGCTTTATGGCTTAAAACTTGGAATGCTGATATGGCTTCTAAATCAACTTTACTTTCCATTTCTTTCCAGGGTAACAAATTATTTGGTTCTCAGTTGGATTCCATTATTTCAACTGTTACTGGTGGGAAAGGAACTTTTTTACCACAGGATAAAAAATCTAAAGGTAAAAACAGGGCTAATAATCGTTTTCGTTCCTTTCGTTTCAACAAAGAACAAAAGCCTGATCCTTCATCCTCAGGAGCAATTTCAGTTTGGAGACCATCTCCAGTCTGGAATAAATCCAAGCCAGCTAGAAAGGCAAAGCCTGCTTCTAAGTCCACATGAAGGTGCGGCCCTCATTCCAGCTCAGCTGGTAGGGGGCAGGTTACGTTTTTTCAAGGAAATTTGGATCAATTCTGTTCACAATCTTTGGATTCAGAGCATTGTTTCAGAAGGGTACAGAATTGGTTTCAAGTTGAGACCTCCTGCAAAGAGATTTTTTCTTTCCCGTGTCCCAGTAAATCCAGTAAAAGCTCAAGCATTTCTGAAATGTGTTTCAGATCTAGAGTTGACTGGAGTAATTATGCCAGTTCCAGTTCCGGAACAGGGGATGGGGTTTTATTCAAATCTCTTCATTGTACCAAAGAAAGAGAATTCTTTCAGACCAGTTCTGGATCTAAAAATATTGAATCATTATGTAAGGATACCAACATTCAAGATGGTAACTGTAAGGACTATCTTACCTTTTGTTCAGCAAGGGAATTATATGTCCACAATAGATTTACAGGATGCATATCTGCATATTCAGATTCATCCAGATCATTATCAGTTCCTGAGATTCTCGTTTCTGGTCAAGCATTACCAGTTTGTGGCTCTGCCGTTTGGCCTAGCTACAGCTCCAAGAATTTTTACAAAGGTTCTCGGTGCCCTGCTGTCTGTAATCAGAGAACAGGGTATTGTGGGATTTCCTTATTTGGACGATATCTTGGTACTTGCTCAGTCTTTACATTTAGCAGAATCTCATACGAATCGACTTGTGTTGTTTCTTCAAGATCATGGTTGGAGGATCAATTTACCAAAAAGTTCTTTGATTCCTCAGACAAGGGTAACCTTTCTGGGTTTCCAGATGGATTCAGTGTCCATGACTCTGTCTTTAACAGACAAGAGACGTCTAAAGTTGATTGCAGCTTGTCGAAACCTTCAGTCACAATCATTCCCTTCGGTAGCCTTATGCATGGAAATTCTAGGTCTTATGACTGCTGCATCGGACACGATCCCCTTTGCTCGTTTTCACATGCGACCTCTTCAGCTCTGTATGCTGAAGCAATGGTGCAAGGATTACACGAAGATATCTCAATTAATATCTTTAAAACCGATTGTTCGACACTCTCTAACATGGTGGACAGATCACCATCGTTTAATTCAGGGGGCTTCTTTTGTGCTTCCGACTTGGACTGTAATTTCAACAGATGCAAGTCTCACAGGTTGGGGAGCTGTGTGGGGATCTCTGACGGCACAAGGAGTTTGGGAATCTCAGGAGGTGAGATTACCGATCAATATTTTGGAACTCCGTGCAATTTTCAGAGCTCTTCAGTCTTGGCCTCTTCTGAAGAGAGAATCGTTCATTTGTTTTCAGACAGACAATGTCACAACTGTGGCATACATCAATCATCAAGGAGGGACTCACAGTCCTCTGGCTATGAAAGAAGTATCTCGAATTTTGGTTTGGGCGGAATCCAGCTCCTGTCTAATCTCTGCGGTTCATATCCCAGGTGTAGACAATTGGGAAGCGGATTATCTCAGTCGCCAAACGTTGCATCCGGGCGAATGGTCTCTTCACCCAGAGGTATTTCTTCAGATTGTTCAAATGTGGGAACTTCCAGAAATAGATCTGATGGCGTCCCATCTAAACAAGAAACTTCCCAGGTATCTGTCCAGATCCCGGGATCCTCAGGCGGAGGCAGTGGATGCATTATCACTTCCTTGGAAATATCATCCTGCCTATATCTTTCCGCCTCTAGTTCTTCTTCCAAGAGTAATCTCCAAGATTCTGAAGGAATGCTTGTTTGTTCTGCTGGTAGCTCCGGCATGGCCTCACAGGTTTTGGTATGCGGATCTTGTCCGGATGGCCTCTTGCCAACCGTGGACTCTTCCGTTAAGACCAGACCTTCTGTCACAAGGTCCTTTTTTCCATCAGGATCTGAAATCCTTAAACTTAAAGGTATGGAGATTGAACGCTTGATTCTTGGTCAAAGAGGTTTCTCTGACTCTGTGATTAATACTATGTTACAGGCTCGTAAATCTGTATCTCGAGAGATATATTATAGAGTCTGGAAGACTTATATTTCTTGGTGTCTTTCTCATCATTTTTCCTGGCATTCTTTTAGAATACCGAGAATTTTACAGTTTCTTCAGGATGGTTTAGATAAGGGTTTGTCCGCAAGTTCTTTGAAAGGACAAATCTCTGCTCTTTCTGTTCTTTTTCACAGAAAGATTGCTATTCTTCCTGATATTCATTGTTTTGTACAAGCTTTGGTTCGTATAAAACCTGTCATTAAGTCAATTTCTCCTCCTTGGAGTTTGAATTTGGTTCTGGGAGCTCTTCAAGCTCCTCCGTTTGAACCTATGCATTCATTGGACATTAAATTACTTTCTTGGAAAGTTTTGTTCCTTTTGGCCATCTCTTCTGCCAGAAGAGTTTCTGAATTATCTGCTCTTTCTTGTGAGTCTCCTTTTCTGATTTTTCATCAGGATAAGGCGGTGTTGCGAACTTCTTTTGAATTTTTACCTAAAGTTGTGAATTCCAACAACATTAGTAGAGAAATTGTGGTTCCTTCATTATGTCCTAATCCTAAGAATTCTAAGGAGAAATCGTTGCATTCTTTGGATGTTGTTAGAGCTTTGAAATATTATGTTGAAGCTACGAAATCTTTTCGTAAGACTTCTAGTCTATTTGTTATCTTTTCCGGTTCTAGAAAAGGCCAGAAAGCTTCTGCCATTTCTTTGGCATCTTGGTTGAAATCTTTAATTCATCTTGCCTATGTTGAGTCGGGTAAAACTCCGCCTCAGAGAATTACAGCTCATTCTACTAGGTCAGTTTCTACTTCCTGGGCGTTTAGGAATGAAGCTTCGGTTGACCAGATCTGCAAAGTGCTTGGTCCTCTTTGCATACTTTTACTAAATTCTACCATTTTGATGTATTTTCTTCTTCTGAAGCAGTTTTTGGTAGAAAAGTACTTCAGGCAGCGGTTTCAGTTTGAATCTTCTGCTTATGTTTTTCGTTAAACTTTATTTTGGGTGTGGATTATTTTCAGCAGGAATTGGCTGTCTTTATTTTATCCCTCCCTCTCTAGTGACTCTTGTGTGGAAAGATCCACATCTTGGGTAGTCATTATCCCATACGTCACTAGCTCATGGACTCTTGCTAATTACATGAAAGAAAACATAATTTATGTAAGAACTTACCTGATAAATTCATTTCTTTCATATTAGCAAGAGTCCATGAGGCCCGCCCTTTTTTTGTGGTGGTTATGATTTTGTATAAAGCACAATTATTCCAATTCCTTATTTTATATGCTTTCGCACTTTTTTATCACCCCACTTCTTGGCTATTCGTTAAACTGAATTGTGGGTGTGGTGAGGGGTGTATTTATAGGCATTTTGAGGTTTGGGAAACTTTGCCCCTCCTGGTAGGAATGTATATCCCATACGTCACTAGCTCATGGACTCTTGCTAATATGAAAGAAATGAATTTATCAGGTAAGTTCTTACATAAATTATGTTTTTTCGTTAACAGGGGTGCGGTGCTAACGAGCAGTTTTCCCTCACCGCTCACCTACAGACAACGCTGGTATTACGGGTTTTTACAAACCTGGCGTTAGCCGCAAAAAAGTGAGCACAGAGCAAAATTTAGCTCCACATCTCACCTTAATACCAGCGCTGCTTACAGTAGAGGTGAGCTGGCAAAACGTGCTTGTGCACGATTTCCCGATAGGAATCAATGGGGCAGAGCCGGCTGAAAAAAAACCTAACACCTGCAAAAAAGCAGCGTAAAGCTCCTAACGCAGCCCCATTGATTCCTATGGGGAAATACTTTTACAGGCCCATTTATCAAGCTCCGTATGGAGCTTGAAGGGCCGTGTTTCTGGCGAGTCTTCAGACTCGCCAGAAACACAACTTATGAAGCAGCGGTCTAAAGATCGCTGCTCCATAACCCTGTCCGCCAGCTCTGAACAGGCGGACAGGAATACGATCGGGTTGATTGACAGCTCCCTGCTGGCGGCCAATCAGCAGGGGGCGGCGTTGCACCAGCAGCTCTTGTGAGCTGCTGGTGCAATGTTAAATGCGGAGAGCGTATTGCTCTCCGCATTTAGCGAGGTCTTGCGGACCTGATCCGCAGTGTCGGATCAGGTCCGCAAGCCCTTTGATAAATGGGCCTGTTAATGTCTACACCTAACACCCTAACATGAACCCAGAGTCTAAACACCCCTAATCTTACACTTATTAACCCCTAATCTGCAGCCCCTGACATCGCCGCAAGATAACTACACTTATTAACCCCTAATCTGCCGCCCCCAACGTCGCCGCCACTATATTAAAGTTATTAACCCCTAAACCTAAGTCTAACCCTAACCCTAACCCTAACACCCCCCTAACTTAAATATAATTTAAATAAATCTAAATAAAATTAATATAATTCACTAATTCACTAATAGTTACATTGTATCTATTTTAGGATTTATTTTTATTTTACAGGCAACTTTGTATTTATTTTAACTAGGTACAATAGTTATTAAATAGTTATTAACTATTTAATAGCTACCTAGTTAAAAAAAGACAAATGTACTGTTATGAATATTACCTTTATCTATAAATGATAATGTGAAATGGTGCAATTTTTAATGACACATTTTTTTATTATAACTTGTTAAAGATAATAAATAAATCTGAATCCTTTTAGTCTATTAATAATACCGACACCAGATGAATAACAAAAATTAGCTTTATTAAAGCATTTCAATTGGAAAAATATTTAGCAATTAATAGTAACTTAAGCAATCAAAATAATACAGAGAAATAAACTACAGTCCTATAATAATCAATTAAAGCGATAATAATGCAGAGATAAAAGTATAAAGATGATTAAATTATATTTTCAAAACAACACAAAAATTGGCAAGATGATAAGAACCAAATATTTGATTATAAACCCTCTAAAGTAATTGCAGAGAATCAGGTAAATTAATAATTATGACAAACCGTCAGATAATAATTTATCATAATTCCTGTTTCACCCGATGTTATTGTCAACAAATAAGACCAGGTGGTAGGAATTTTTAAAAGGAAAACACCAAGCTATAGAACAATTAATTAATTTACCTGATCAAATAGACAAAGGTATTTTACATAAATGTAAAGTGTAAATCTTAATGAAATTTATAGTGACTCAATTTCATACATCACCAAAGTATATAAATTCCCCCTTTTCAGACAGGAATCAAACTGTCAGGTCATAGGTCTGTCCGAGTGGGCTAAACTAGCCTCAGCAGTTATAATCCAATAATCTCGGACCTCTGTAGTTGATTAGCAAATTACCAACTCCATATCTTATGTGACCAGTTCCCAAGCACAGGAAAAAGACCCCCTCCCATTGGGCTAGACCCTATATATTCCCATTCTCTCATCTAGGAGGAGTCATTAATTATAATATTTTAATCATTAATTAACATAAAATTAATTAGATTAAATATTATTGTTCTAACAGTAGATGGCTCTCGCATATAGGGTAAAAATATTAGAAAAATACTTATTATATTTATGTTTACCCCAACATTCCTAGACTACAATCAAGGTTATAAACTGCACTTATTTACAGAAATAAGCGACTAGCTGGGGCCTAAGCAAGTAAACTACCTTTAATAATGGAATACATATTGATATGAAACTTCTCAGTCAGCAAGACTGAGGAAAACAAAATTCAATGTAATAATAGCTGAGCCCTGGTTAGGCTTAAATAAAAAAACAACATGGAGTCTGTTCTGTCATGAAAAATTCATGACATATTCCCCCTCATCTAGACTATCTTACCCCGACTAGGATGGATGAGATTAGTCTAGATCACTGTCTTATATGGGCTATTAATATGGTCAACCATCCGAAGACTAAGAGGAGGAGGGTATTTTCCCCTCTTGAAATTCTTATACCATAGAATCATTAACCCACAATTCCATCTCCAAGTACCCACATTATGTACAGTTTTCAATTGATAAATATCATTACATGGCATATGTGGCACCTTTATTAGAAAACAAAGTTCCATGTTTTGGGATCAATGTAAAGTGGCAAAGCAGAACCAGCACCAAAAGCAATGTTTATTTGCATTTCATCAACATCCTTTCCATAATGTCCTTATTATATAATGGAATATGTCCCTCAACAAGACTCTCAATTCCACTTTGGATCTCTTGTAACCAGTTCCCTGTAAAATACACTGCTGGGTCCAAAAACTTAACAGTTCATTCTGAATTAGTTCTTGCTTATATTGAACCTTTATAGCTTGTATAGAAAGACCTGAATATAAATTAATGGTTACAACAGTATCATTAACAGTCTCCATCATGGTTGCCATCTGTTTACGGAAAATTGACATTTCATGATCCAAATTTACTGATGGAGATGGAATTTGACACAGCCACGGCAGTAACAGCTGAAGAAATGATAAAGGATGTTGCAACTAATCCAGCAATAACTCCAGGTGAACATTTGGTACATGATTGTACATTGTAAGATCCACCAGGAAAAGACTTCTGCAAGTGCCCCAACATTTCCTTAGTAGTAGACTGGATTCTTTTACCATGTTCTTGATACCAAAATTTTATTTCTGATGATTCAACTTTGAAAATATCAAAATATTTTCCAATAGCAACTTTAGGATCCAGACTGATGAATATTTTTCGGGAAAAACTTTCCGGTTGGTAATCAGGAAACCAGGTGATTCCTCAAGCATGATCCCAGAAGATGGTCCAGGTTCTATCACAGGTTGTATATGAATATCAACTGAGACACCCTGGCACAGGAACAGGATGGTCCAGATGACTGCCAACATCCTGGATCTCATCAATCCAAACCCAACTGGAAGGTGATATTTATCTGTAATAGGGAAAATAAAAACATACTAAGTACAAGATATACATTTTTATCCTAAAGAAACCATTTTAATAATAATAGTAAATTATTCTTCTGAATATGGATAATTCTCCCCCTCTAGTTTAAACTTTGACCTAGGGTGACAAGCACGCAATTGGTTAATATGTACCCACTTTTCTATTAACTTCCCACTTGTAGGAATCAAAATCTTGTATGCCACAGGTGAAAGTTTATCAATAATGACATACGGCCCTTTCCATGATGGGAGAAACTTCTTCTCTCTAACTTGATTTCTAAGAAAATTGTAAAGATAAACTTGATAATTTACCTCATATTCTTTCTTTGTGGTTTTCATGTCATAATATGTTTTAGCACATATTGCGGCTTTCTCAAGATTTTTCTGAGCAAAAGCAAATGCTTGTTGCAAATGCTTTCTTAAATTCTCAACATATTGATAGGTTGTTGTTGCATTGATCAGACTCTGATCCTGAGTACGATACAACAAATGCTGTGGTAGTACCATCCTTCTACCTGTCATTAGTTCAAAAGGAGACATTTTTGTTGTAGTACTAGGAGTAGATCTAATAGCCATTAATACCAAAGGCAACTTAATATCCCAATCTTTCCCTGATTCTTTCACAAACTTTTTCAGAATATTTACAACTGACTGATTATACCGTTCAACTCCACCACTTGAGGCAGCACGGTAGGAAATATGTAATTTCTTTTTCACACCCAGGATAGACCACATTCTTCTCATCACTTCACTTGTGAAATGAGTACCTCTATCAGATTCAATTCTCTGAGGAAGTCCAAACCTAGAGAAAACATGATTGATTAATAAAGCAGCAGCTGTTTCAGACCTACAATTAGGGGATGGAAGACACTCCACCCATTTGGTAAACATACATGTAACAGTTAACATGTACTGATTGCCCCGTGATGTCTTGGTAAGTGGTCCTACAAAGTCAATTTGTAGTTTGGACCATGGAATAGACATACCTCTTTTTTGTGAAGGTGCCCTGTGGGTTGGAGAATTTGGTTGAAACTGTGAACAAACCAAACACCCCTGACAATAAGTCTGAACATCTTTCATCACATGTGGCCAATATGCATAATCACGCAATACTTCATAAGTAATTCTCTCCCCATGATGACCTGATGTCGGTGCATCATGGACATGCTGCAGCATAAGACCTCTAAAAGAAGTAGGAACAACCCACTGTATAGATCCATTATTAGTTGTCCGAACTAACAAACCATCTTTAAGACTAAATTTAGACTTATACTTAAATAAAATCCTAAGGTCCTCATTTCCAGTGCAATCTTTCTCCTGGATTGGATACATTGTAGGATTCTCCTTAAAAAGGTAAAAATTTACCCACAACGTGATCCTCCTTTTGACTGGTAATCAAATCTTCGTTAGGTGCATCCTGATTCCATTGCACTGCAGATAGTTCTTGATCCTTCTTTATTTGCCGACGGGTTACCACTGCAATTTGACATGCACCAAGAAGGTGTTCAATGTCAAGAATTTCCCCCTCTAGGGCATCTTGTTTAGCCATTATATCAGCTAAATCATTTCCTTCCTTATCAATACCATGCATCTTTGAATGACCCTTTGTCTTCTTCCAAAACACAATCAGGTCATTAGAGATAACAATGTAATCAATTGCAAGTATCATCTTTCCATGTTTAACTGGCTTGTTGTGGGCTCTCATCATCTGATTACGCTTCCACACAGGAAGGTATTCAACAAAACTGTTACGGACATAAAAGATTTAAAGGAGTATCAGAGCACCAACTATAGAAGGCAGGGTCCCCAATTAGAAACAATTTTCAAAGTGTGGTTTCAAAATTGTGTTTATTTCAACACGATCAGAACAGTAATGATTATTCCCTTCAGCTATAATAGCTATGTGTCTTGCTCTACAATTGAACAGTCACATTAAAGCCCAGTATTGTATTTATACAACACTGGATACTAATAATAACGGATGGAAAATTTATTTAAAAAAATTTAAAAAAAATCACAGTCCTTTAGATTTCAGGATGTTAAAATAATAAAATTGTTTGAAATTAAAATAATATAATCTTAATTTCCCTCATGGATCCATGTTAACAGTCTAAGATTTTATTACAACTAAACATTGATACAGTATAAAATCAATATAAAGCTTGTGCCTGGTGGTTTGTTCTTAACCACCTTTCTTAAACCTTTCGGTAAGATAACCTGTATTCCAATAATGGAACCTAGACAGGTCTGAGTGGTTTGAAAAATGATATACAAGCTCACATTAATAGCTAGCAATCTTGGCAATCAGTGTTTAACTGATTAAATCCCTTGGATAAAGATCCTATACAAAACAAATTTCTGTTTGTCTGCTAGACCTACAGATTAGTTATATATATGCTGTCAGGTAATAGGTGAGCAGACACCTCCTAAAACATGATGCACAAATCATTTACCAGGGTTAGTGAGAAAAATAATAATGTCACGGTGAAAAACAAATGCAATAAAAAATGGTCACAGTGAAAAACAGTTGCAGTAAGAAATGGTCACAGTGAAAAACAGTTGCAGTAAAAAACAATCGCAGTGAAAAAACAATCGCAGTAAAAAACTGGTGATTGATCTAGCCTTATTACTCAATCCCAGTATAAACAGTTGCAAAAAAACAATAAACAATCGTAAACAATCGTGGTAAAAATAATCTAGTGAACAATCCTTTACTCTATGTTCAAAATTGAAATTAAAAAATGAAATAAAAAATTGGTGAACTCCTTAAAAATCCAGATTATACCATTTAGTGAATGATATAGTGAGAGTTTGTGCAATACTTTTCAACAGTTAGTATGCCAAAATCAGTGTATTTAAATGTCCTCACAATCCTATATGTGCTAGATTTTCCGGTCAGCCCTGGGTCCCTTGCTCTCAAGCGTTCAAGCCCTCAGCCCTTTCAAGTCTTTGTTCCCTCTGCTTGCTAGCTCGCGGTCCCTCTGCTGAAAAAAATTAGAAATAGTGTAGATTGCTAAAAATAAGTGTGGATATCAAAATCAGACTTACCAGCCAATGCGTTTTGGTCAAGTAGTGACCTTTCTCAAGACTGTTTTTCACTGTGACCATTTCTTACTGCAACTGTTTTTCACTGTGACCATTTTTTTATTGCATTTGTTTTTCACCGTGACATTATTATTTTTCTCACTAACCCTGGTAAATGATTTGTGCATCATGTTTTAGGAGGTGTCTGCTCACCTATTACCTGACAGCATATATATAACTAATCTGTAGGTCTAGCAGACAAACAGAAATTTGTTTTGTATAGGATCTTTATCCAAGGGATTTAATCAGTTAAACACTGATTGCCAAGATTGCTAGCTATTAATGTGAGCTTGTATATCATTTTTCAAACCACTCAGACTTGTCTAGGTTCCATTATTGGAATGCAGGTTATCTTACCGAAAGGTTTAAGAAAGGTGGTTAAGAACAAACCACCAGGCACAAGCTTTATATTGATTTTATACTGTATCAATGTTTAGTTGTAATAAAATCTTAAAGTATCCAGTGTTGTATAAATACAATACTGGGCTTTAATGTGACTGTTCAATTGTAGAGCAAGACACATAGCTATTATAGCTGAAGGGAATAATCATTACTGTTCTGATCGTGTTGAAATAAACACAATTTTGAAACCACACTTTGAAAATTGTTTCTAATTGGGGACCCTGCCTTCTATAGTTGGCGCTCTGATACTCCTTTAAATCTTTTACATTTTCCTGTTGACCACTAGGGGTCAATCTATCTGAGCAAAGGGTGTTTTTTTTCAGCAGGCGCTTGGTGAATTGATTTAAGAATTTTTGTGTTACGGACATAATCTGAATCTGTAATAATGGCAAATTCTTTAAATCCCTGATTTACTGCCATTTGAATGGCCTTATACACAGCGCTTAATTCAGCCATTTGGCTACTTTTTGGGCCCAAACAATAACCAACAGGTTGTATGTGATAATCACTACCCCACACAACACCTGCTCCAGCTACAAGTTTCTTTTCACCATTTTCAGTGGTATGAAAAGCACAACCATCAACATATACCTTAGGTAGTGGTTGACAATACATTTCCTCATAAACCTTATGTCGTGAGAATATGTAATCATCCATATAATCATCCTCCCAAATTTCCTCCTTTATATCCTGTTCAGAGCAATCATGAAGTTCAGCTAGCCCTTGTGCAACATAATTTTTCTTATTCTGTGCATAATGAACCTCCAAAGGCCAACCCTGCAGAGACAAGGTCCAGGATGTAATGCGACTGTTAGATAAATTCCCTGCCCTTATTTTATTACTCTGTAAATACTGTAAAGATTGATGAGCAGTTTCCACAATATTTTTTTCTCCTTGGATATAACTCCGAAAATATTGTAAGGCCCAAACTGTTGCAAACAATGCTTTTTCACAATCATTAAATTTGACCTCCACTGGGGATAAGGCCTTGCTTGCATAAGCAATAATCTTATTCTGTTTATCATGTTGCTGATAAAGAACCGCGCTCAAGGTAAGATCTGTATATCCTGTCTCCAAGTAAAATGGATCTCCCTTTATTGGATAGGCTAAACAAGGGGCTTGAGTAAGCCTTAGCTTTAACTCTTGAACTGCCTGGTCTTGTTCTATTGTCCAAGTCCAAGGCTCCCCTTTCTTTAATAGCCTAATCAGAGGTTTAGTAATTTCAGCATAGTTGTCAATAAATTTCCTAGAGTAATTTGTTATACCTAGGAAGGATCTTAGTTCTTTAATACTTTTTGGACTCTTTGTTTTCAATAAAGATTCAACTTTCTTTTTCTGGGGATTCAAACCATCAGCAGTTATTTCATGACCAAGGAAATTCACCTTAGTTCTACATCATTGAGCTTTTTGAATTGAGAGTTTTACACCTGCCCTTTTCAATTGATTAAGTACATGCCTGACTTCTTCCAAGTGTTCATCAAAAGTAGAGCTTTTGAATAATACATCATCCACATAGCATAATGTCCCCCTCTCAGCAGCATCAGGCATAGCCTTATGCATAAAAATACCAAACTACTGTCCCGAATGAATATATCCAAAAGGCATCCTGACCCAGGTAAACTGTTCTCCACCAAATGAAAATGCAAGTTTAGGTTGGTCCTCCTCACACACCTTGACAGTCCAGTAACCTTGCGCACAGTCTAAGGTTGTAAAAATTTTAGAACCTTGTATCTGTGCAAGACATTGATGTATGTATGGGACTGGCCATCCTGACATAGGCACACACTTATTAAGCTGTCTCAAGTCAGCACACAACCTCCATTGCCCATTAGGTTTCAACACTCCCAGAATAGGAGTATTAAAGGGACTATGTATTGGTTTAATAATACTTCTTGATTCCAAGTTCTTAATAATATCTGCTAAAGATTCATAGGAAGCCAATGGCAAACGATATTGTCTCACATATACTGGAGGTGCTTTAGGATCAGTTGGAATCCTAAGAATATGTAGATCTGTTGAACCACAGTCATAAGAATCTTTGGCAAATATCTCCTGAAATTCCATTAAGATTTCTCTTAATTGTTGGCATTCCCTTTCATTAGAACACCCATCTGCCAAAGAAATCTGTTCCTCCACCATCTCATTAAATCCAGGAAAAATTTCAGGTTTACCTATCTCATATGTCTCTTCGAGCTGTACAGATAGGTCCTTTGTAATCATATTTACCCTCTTCTTCTCTTCCTTTGCATACCTTTCTGATTCATCATCAGAGAGTCTTTTGATCAGAGATAATCTCAGATTCCGTAATCTTACATATGCCTTCCTTTTCCTTGAAAGGGTATACAGATTGCACTGTGAACAATCCATCAAGTTGGGAATTGAAAAATTGCTCCACTATCTGCTCTTAAGTTAAATATTTCTCAGTGATAAGACCTATAACAGAATTAGTGGGATCAGAGGTGAAATACTCAGAATCTATTGCAAACCCCACTATAGTACTCCTCTCCAAGCATATACTATGGGGCATCACATTATTAACCAAAATGGTAAATGGCATCTGGTGAATATTGACTAATGGCATATGAGTAACAGTTATGCTCAACTGTTGGATCTTCTGACATATATTTATCAGAGCATCAGAGCCTTGAATTTCTTGCCCCCTTTTAACCTCTAGAGAAAGGGGAAATTGATTTCCACCCCCTGGAATTGTTATATTATTTTGAACTTGTACAATCATTGCATATGGCAATTGTTGAGCAGATCTCAAAACATTTATGTCATCCATATAGTTTAGAGGGATTCTCTTTAATCTTGACCATAAAATATGATTGGTAAAATCAATTTGAACAGCAAAGCGATGTAACAAATCATTTCCAATATACATTTGATATTTTGGCTCATCCGAAACCAAAAATAAATGTCTAGCAGTCTTATTTCCAAGAGAGACAAACAACAAGCATTTAGCTACAACAGCTACGTCTGTAACATCACCATCAATATCATGCACCCACTGATCATAGGTGGAAGATTCCTAATTATCATTGGATTTTCTAATTGTCTTAATAAACAACTACTAATGTAGCTATGCTCCTTATTAAGGGCAAGTTTTGCATGTTTTATGCTTCCAATATCATTAATTTGAAGAGGAATAAACAATTCATGATCTATTTATTTTAAATCAGTTAAAAACTGAGTATGATTCTTTAAATCAGATGACTTACCATTCTTCTGAAGAAAAGAAATAGTTAGTACATCACCTTCCACCAAAGTACCTGCAATCTCTTTTGGATTAACTTGAATAACATTGTCACACATATATAACTGCATGCCAACATCCTTATTTTGTAGGATTGTCATCTTAGGTACTTCACTGTCTATGCTCAATTATATGACAACACTTTGGGTTAGTATAATATTTAATCCATTGATAATTGATTGGTGTATTCACCTGTGACCATACAACACCATTTATGCAATCAATTATAGGATTAAGACATCTAAGCAAATCATTCCCAATAAGAAATTGTTCTTCAGCTGCGTTAACCACAACAACTGGATGTTGCAGGGACATTTTCCCAATTTTGATTTTAAGCCATGCATAAGCTATAACTTCAATAGGTTTTCCATCAAAATTTTGCAAGATACCAGTGTAGTTTTTAACTTTAACTCCTCTGGAGCTATGTCCATGATTTGCCTAAAAATATGTTCTGACATGACAGTAATTTGAGAATCAGTATCAATCAGGCTCATGACCTGTCCCATAATGTTCTGGATGTTGAGGGGTATATAATACCTCTGATTTCTTTCTTGCATTTCACAGAGAAAATGAGAATGCTCCAACATGTTAGCATTCTTCCATTGTTTACATTTGGTAATATTGTCCCCCTCTAGGCATGAATCACCTAACCATTGTATTGTGAAAATTTTAGGTGAATTATCAGTATTAATGGTATGGGTATCCAATATCAACCCATTACCTTCAGGTAAAGCTTGCAAGACTGCCGTAGTCTCATGGGATTTAATAACATCCTGCATATGACTACAGTTTTCAAGTAACATGTTATCTCTTATCCCCATATGAACAGGATCAAGAGTGACACATGACAATCTTTCAGTCTGTCCTGTTAAAGGGAGAAAAGCATTTTTGCATTCATTAGAGCTTACATAATCACTTAAAATAATATTTTGATTAGATTGAAGCTTTACCACATTTTCACCTGAGGAAACATTAGTACCAATGAGCAATAACATTCTCTAAATTACTATTTACATCAGATAACACGTGTACATTAGATCCATTAATCACATCAAATCCTGGAGTTTGCTTTGGGGTATCAATTAGTCAATTTACTTGACTAGTACTAGGCTGGCAGGCAGAAAAAGGGTTATTTCCTGATTTTATGTTTGACATCAACTGACTCATCTGCAAGCTTAACTCCTTAACCTGTTTTTCCAGCCTACCATAGTCTTCAGACTTTTGAGGAGCTTTCTTAGAAGTCCCCTCCTTTGGACTGGAAGGGGCAGGTTGTGTTACAGCTGTTGCTGTAGGATTAGATCCCCTGCTAGGAAACCTATTATTATAATAGCTCCCGTTAAACCAGTTTCTTTTCCCTCGACCAAAATAATCAGTATTAGCATTTGCAGGACCCCTTGTATTCTGTCTCGGCCCCCTAACTCCTGATCATTTCTCTATATTATATTTATGTTTACTCCAAAATTCCTAGACTTCAAGTAAACTACCTTGAATAATGGAATACATCAGCCAATAAGATTTTTTCTACCTTTTCCGATTGGCTGATAGAATTATATCAGCCAATCGGAACTCAAGGGACGCCATCTTGGATGATGTCATTTAAAGGAACCTTGATTCTTCAGTTGGACTTCGTTGGAAGAGGATGCTCCGCGTCAGATGTCTTGAAGATGGAGCCGCTCCGCGCCGGATGGATGAAGATAGAAGATGCCGTCTGGATGAAGACATCTGCCCACCTGGAGGACCTCTTCTGGCCGGCTTTGATGAAGACTTCTGCCCGTCTGGAGGACCACTTCGCCCGGCTTCGTTGAGGAATTCGGCCCGGCTGAGTGAAGACTTCTCAAAGTATGGTGATCTTCAAGGGGTTAGTGTTAGGTTAATGTTAATGTTGGGGGGGTATTGTACTTTTTTTACAGGTAATAGAGCTGATTACTTTGGGGTAATGCCCAGCAAAAGGCCCTTTTAAGGGCTATTTGTAATTTAGTTTAGGGTAGGGCTTTTTATTATTTTGGGGGGCTTTTTTATTTTATTAGGGGGATTAGATTAGGTTTAATTAGTTTAAAAAACTTGTAATTATTTAATTTAATGGGGTTTTTTCATACTTTAGATAATTTTTTTAAATTGTATTTAATTGTATTTAGTTTAGGTAATTAATTTAATTATAGTGTAGTGTTAAGTTTAATTGTAACTTAGTTTAGGGGCTCCATGTACTAAGAGGCGGGCGGACAGCTTCTTAACTCGCGAAGCTGTCCGCCCGCCTCCGCTACACACGGGCAGCGGATCTATTGATCCGCTTGCCCGTATGTATCATTACACACTCAGTGGAGTGTGTAATGCCCGCCCCTTCAGTCGCGCGACCAATCACGCGACTGAAGAGGCTGTCAATCGCCGAGAGTGAGCTTGCTCTCGGGGATTTTGCTTTGCCACCTAAGAGGTGGCGTAGGGTGTAGGAAGCAGTGGTCTAATGACCGCTGCTTCTTACATTGCGGGAAGCAGGCTCGCATATGCGAACCTGCCCCGCAAAGGCTCCGGAGCAGCTTTCGCTGCTTCGTACATGGAGCCCTAGGATTTATTTTACAGGTAAATGTGTCTTTATTTTTACTAGGTAGCTATTAAATAATTAATAACTATTTAATAACTATTCTACCTAGTTAAAATAAATACAAAGTTGCCTGTAAAATAAAAATAAATCCTAAGATAGCTACAATGTAACTATTAGTTATATTGTAGCTATTTTAGGGTTTATTTTATAGGTAAGTATTTAGTTTTAAATAGGAATACTTTAATTAATTATAGTTATTTTATTTAGATTTATTTAAATTATATTTAAGTTAGGGGGTGTTAGGGTTAGGGTTAGACTTAGGTTTAGGGGTTAATACATTTAATATAGTTGCAGCAACGTTGGGGGCAGCAGATTAGGGGTTAATAAATGTAGGTAGGTGTCAGCGATGTTATTGACGGCAGATTAGGGGTTAATAAAACCAGACGTGGAAACCAGACGTGGACTCTCTGCACACTTGCCCTTAGGGAGATACAACTGCACCTCACTGACGAAGCCCATAGGAGGCCGAAACGATCGTCTGGGGTTGTTGCTTCCCTTGTTCAGAGAAGAATTGCCTGGTATTTCGGCGCTGGACTGTCATTGGGCAGGGTCAGACTGATATGCTTCAGGATATTTTTCTCTGTGAAGGGGCATAGTGTGCAAAAAGAACGTGCACCCTGAGGAATTTAATAAAAATGAACATGCATGGAAGTTATTCCAGCTTCTGTTCTATCTCATGGAGTGCTGTTCTCTCTCTTTCGATTTTTATGCAAATTATTCTTGGGTCACCCTAAGAGTAATGGGGAAAACAGACGTGGACTCCCTGCACACTTGCCCTTAGAGAGATACAACTGCACCTCACTGACGAGGCCCATAGGAGGCCGAAACGATCATCTGGGGTTGTTGCTTCCCTTGTTCAGAGAAGAATTGCCTGGTATTTCGGCGCTGGACTGTCATTGGGCAGGGTCAGACTGATATGCTTCAGGATATTTTTTCTCTGTGAAGGGGCATAGTGTGCAAAAAGAACGTGCACCCTGAGGAATTTAATAAAAATGAACATGCATGGAAGTTATTCCAGCTTCTGTTCTATCTCATGGAGTGCTGTTCTCTCTCTTTCGGTTAATAAAATTTAAGTAGTGCTTGCGATGTGGGAGGGCGGCGGTTTAGGGGTTAATATATTTTTTATAGTGGTGGCGATGACCGGTTCGGCAGATTAGGGGTTAATTATTTTTTTATTGCTTGCGATTTGGGGGGGGCCTCGGTTTAGGGGTTAATAGGTGGTTTATGGGTGTTAGTGTACTTTTTTTTTTTTTTTTTTTTTTTATTGAGGTTGTGGAAAAAAGCAATACAACTTATGCATATTGATAAACCAAAAATAACACAGATATAATACATTAAAATAAAACAGTTTCCATGTAGATGAGCAAGATTCACATTGGAAGGAATATTGGACTGAAAATTGGAACCTCATTTTCATTATTACACATACAGTGGGTACTTTGAGGTCATGGAGAAAACAATACAACTGATACATGGTGATAAACCAAAAACAGCACAGATATAATACTTCACAATAAAATGGTTTCCATGTAGAAAAGCAAGATTTACATTGGAAGGAGTACTGGACTAAAGGCTGGAACCTCATTTACCCTATTACTCATACAGTAGATACTTTAGATGGTCCTATTGATATAGTAGATTATCAAGATATATTTCAACAAATGTCGTTTCCAATTATATAATGCGATATGAAATGTAAGTATGGTAAAATCTCTAAGGTGCGGTATGTACAAGATAAACCGCGTAGTGAAATCTCCCATGCAGGGAGTTATATTCCAAGAGGGTAATAGTGGGTGGGGGAGGTGGGAAGTTACATGTAGTAAATGGACTTATGTCGAATAAGATGTACACATTAATAGCCATACCTGCAATAATTATGGTAAAGACACTGAATTAAGAAAAATTATGTAATAAAGCACTGCATCCTGGTGAGGAGTATATTATTTGCGAGAAAACAAGACTTTATGTCTATGGGGAGAACTAGATGGGCATAAATAAAAGCTATATTCCATATACTAAAGCCTAGGAATTCAATATGAAACCATTAGGGAGAGCCATAAAGTACACGCAATAATTATAGAGGTGAGACATTGTGCAACTAGATGCGAATGCAGGGCCAGCCTGCGCTAGGAGGTATGACAACCTAGGGGAACTGGGATCAGAGCATAGAAAAGGCTATAATTAACAGTATGATTAAAGCACTCCTAAATATATACTCTGGCATAAGTAATCTCAAAATCATTTGAGTTTGTCAAGATCATATACCAACTGTAGATATACTATTAGGAACAAAACTGCAGTCTTAGTACACAGTGAAGAGCTGGAACATTGCTTATGTGCTGCAGGCGGCATTATGCTGCAAAGCTATATTCAAAACTATTCTGTGAGGCTATCTGTTTGATGAATATAACATCCCGCCGCTCCGGCCGCTGGCGGCAAGAAGCCACACACACCAATTGCACCTAGGCACAATAAGCAAACACACAGAATGAGAGCCTGCAAATGTGGAAAAACTATGCAGTGAAACATTGAAATTCAGTTAAACTTGTAGTGAGTGCAGACAATAAGGAGCCTGTATATAATATAACACAGTATATAAACATTGTCATTATCCCATAAAACAATCTAGTTAGTATATAAAAAGTATAGCTGAACTAGTCAGGAGGATGCCTAATCACACTGGAATCAAAAGGTGTAACCTTAGAATCCTCTTCCTCACAATCCTCTTCCTACGTTGCTGCAGGTCCAGCAAGCGATGCTGATAAGGCTGTTTGTGGTGGTGATGGACACCACAACTCTTCCTCTTCACGCTCATCTACGGCCTGATACAGCACTCTTCACAGGGCACGCTCCAGGAAGAAAACAAATGGTATGATGTCGCTGATGGTGCCTTCGGTGTGACTGACGAGGTTTGTCACCTCCTCAAAAGGACGCATGAGCCTACAGGCATTGCTCATGAGCATCCAGTAATTTGGCAAAAAAATCCACAGCTCCCCAGAGGCTGTCCTAGCACCCCGGTCATACAAATACTCATTAACAGCTTTTTCTTGTTGGAGCAGGCGGTCAAACATTAGGAGTGTTGAATTCCACTGTGTCGGGCTGTCGCAAATCAATCACCTCACTGGCAGGTTGTTTCGACGCTGGATATCGGACAAGTGCGCCATGGCCGTGTAGGAATGCCTGAAATGGCCACACACCTTCCTGGCCTGCTTCAGGACGTCCTGTAAGCCTGGGTACTTATGCACAAATCGTTGTACAATCAGATTACACACATGTGCCATGCACGGCACATGTGTCAACTTGCCCAATTTTAATGCCGCCACCAAATTACTTCCATTGTCAGAAACAACCTTGCCAATCTCCAGTTGGTGCGGAGTCAGCCACTGATCCACCTGTGCGTTCAGGGCGGTCAGGAGTGCTGGTGCGGTGTGACTCTCCGCTTTCAGGCAAGTCAACCCCAAGATGGCGTGACACTGCCGTATCCGGGATGTGGAATAGTACCTGGGGAGCTGTGGGGGTGCCATTGATGTGGAGCAAGACGCAGAAGCAGATGAGGACTCAGCCGAGGAAGAGGTTATGGAAGAGGTTATGGAAGAGGATGGAGTAGGAGGAGTAGAGGAGGTAGCAGCAGGCCTGCCTGCAAGTCATGGCAGTGTCACCAACTCTTCTGCAGAGCCATGCATTCCATGCTTGTCAGACGTCAGCAGGTTTACCCAATGCGCAGTGTAGGTGATATACCTGCCCTGACCATGCTTTGCAGACCAGCTATCCGTGGTCATATGGACCCTTGCCCCAATGCTGTGTGCCAGACATGCCATTACTTCCTTTTGCACAACAGAGTACAGGTTTGGGATTGCCTTTTGTGAAAATAAATTTCTGCCAGGTACCTTCCACTGCGGTGTCCCAATAGATACAAATTTTTTGAAAGCATCAGACTCCACCAGCTTGTATGGTAAAAGCTGGCGGGCTAAGAGTTCAGACAAGCCAGCTGTCAGACGCCGGGCAAGGGGGTGACTTTGAGAAATTGGCTTCTTATGCTCAAACATGTCCTTGACAGACACCTGACTGTGGGCAGATGACCAGGAACTGCTACGTAAGAGAGACTCAGTGGAGGATGGTTGAGAGGGGGCAAGGAGGACAGCAGTGGTTGACGTGGCTGAAGATGCTGGAGCAGGAGGAGGAGGGCGGCTTTCAGTTTGTGTGCTGCTTCTACTCATGTGTTCTTCCCATCGGCGTTTGTGATGTGAGACCATGTGCCTTTGCAAAGCAGTTGTACCTAGGTGGGTGTTGGACTTCCCATGACTCCGTTTCTTTTGGCACAGGTTGCAAATGGCATCGCTGTTGTCAGAGGCAGACACACAAAAAAAGCCACACTGCTGAGCTCTGCGATGACGACATTCTGGTGATGGCAACAGCATGTGTTGATGGGCATCGGCGTGCGGTCTGGCTGACCCCGGGTGCCGATGCATGCTGTCTGACTGTGCCACTAGCTCCTTGCGATGACCTCCCCCTGCTTCCAACTCGTCTCCTCCTCCTCCTCTCTGTCTCCCCATCTGAACTTTTCCCCTCTTCTTCTTCTCTTCTAGCAGGCACCCACGTGACATCCACCGACACATCATCATCAACCGCTTCACTTGTATCTGACACATCAAGAAAGGAAGCAGCAGCGGGTACAACATCATCATCACACCGTACCTCCATGTCGGTAATGCTGCCTGACTGAGACATATCACTGTTATCTACATCCTCTGTCAATGATGGTTGCGCATCACTCATTTCTTCCAACTGATCTGTCAATAACTCCTGTGACAGATCAAGTGAAGCGGCTGTGGTGCTAGTGTTGGTGGTGGCGACAGGCGGGCGAGTGGCACTGGTCACTTGAGACTTGCCCAAAGCACAGCTGGACGTAGATGGTGCGTCAAGGTTAGGAGGACTAGGAGCGGAAGCTGTAGAAGATTGGGTGTCCTGTGTTAGCCATTCAACTAGGTCCTCCTCAGAACTTTTTGCGTCCCCCCTGGCACCCGGCGTCTGAACAATGTGCATATTTGTAGGGTCTAAAGGAATCACAGCACCGCGACCATGATGGAACCTGCGGGGTAGCCTGCCTCTGCCTGTCATTTTTTTTTAAATGTACACTTACAATACTATTAAAAAAATATGAGTGGTGGCACTGGGCAAGTGGGCACAGTATACGCTGTGAGCCTGACAGCAAAAAAAAGACTGATGTTTCAAAGTAAAAAATGTTTATTTTTTAAATATTAGAAGTACTGTGACAACAAATATGATTGTTGGCACTAGTTGGCAAATGGGCCTGTCTGGCACACACGCTAGGAGGAAGGCAACTGCAATTAGATTACACTAGCTGCGTCATGCTTCTTAGTCCCAAAAAATTTTTTTAAAAAAAATTGACAATACTGTTAGAACAAATATGATTGGTGGCACTAGTTGGAAACAGCAAGTGGGCCTGGCACACACGCTGGCAGGCAGGCAACTGCAATTCAATGGCACTAGGAGACTGAAGATTCACAGTCAAAAAAGTTATGATTTAAAATATTTTCAAAACTGTTACAACAAATATGATTGGTGGCAGTAGTTGGCTAGTGGGCCTGGCACACACGCTGGCAGGCAGGAGGAAACTGCAATTCAATGGCACTAGCAGACTGATGATTCACAATCTAAGAATTTTTTATTTTAAATATTTACAATACTGTTACATCAAATATGATTGGTGTAACTAGTTGGCAAGTGGGCCTGGCACACACGCTGGCAGGTAGGAAAACTGCAATTCAATGGCACTAGGAGACTGAAGATTCACAGTCAAAAAAGTTATGATTTCAAAAATTTTCTATACTGTTACAACAAATATGATTGGTGGCACTAGTTGGCTAGTGGGCCTGGCACACACGCTGCCAGGCAGGAGGAAACTGCAATTCAATGGCATTAGCAGACTGATGATTCACAGTCTAAGAATTTTTTATTTTAAATATTTACAATACTGTTACAACTAATATGATTGGTGTAACTAGTTGGCAAGTGGGCCTGGCACACACGCTGGCAGGCAGGCAACTGCAATTCAATGGCACTAGGAGACTGAAGATTCACAGTCAAAAAAGTTATGATTTAAAATATTTTCAATACTGTTACAACAAATATGATTTGTGGCACTAGTTGGCTAGTGGGCCGGGCACACACGCTGGCAGGCAGGAAACTGCAATTCAATGGCACTAGCAGACTGATGATTCACAATCTAAGAATTTTTTATTTTAAATATTTATAATACTGTTAGAACAAACATGATTGGTGTAACTAGTTGACAAGTGGCCTGGCACACACGCTGGCAGGCAGGCAACTGCAATTCAAAGGCACTAGCAGACTGATGATTCACAGGCAAAAATTATTTATTTTAAATATTTACTATACTGTTATAACAAATATGATTGGTGGGAATAGTTGGCAGCAAGTGGGCCTGGCACACACGCTGGCAGGCAGGCAACTGCAATTAGATTACACTAGCAGACTGATCTTTCAGAGTCAAAAAATTATTATTTTTAATATTTTTTTTTTTATTTATTTAATTTTTATTGAAGTTCAATTCACGGCATACAAGCAGTGTTTTTCAGTTCAATCAATACAAGAAAAAAAGAAATCAATGTTACATAACCACATCAACATTATAGCGTATTGATTAGGGATAATATTAAACATCATATATGCCTGTTAAACTATAAGCCTTCTGTATAACAAAAGAGGCCACTTTTGGACCTCACAAAATAAGGAACAAAAACCGAGCTATAGAAGACTACCATGGACTATAGGGGGCCACTTTTGGGTCCCAAATGAGGAACTTAATTTTTCCTGTTTTATGAGGTATATAAAAAATAAAAAACTGAAAGTGAGATATAAATATATATATGGGCTTGAAATTTAGGCTTTTTGAAATTACATGCTAGTAGTATATACCTTAATAGAAATTGAAATTGCCTACGCTGACCAACCTGGAAAAATAAATAGTCACAGGACATTTTGTGAACCAGAGTCAAAGAATAAGTGTCACATACATTGCTCAACACTAATTTGTAGCGTTTACCTTAGAGCCTGCAAGGGGAGTATCCCTCATTATCAATATGGTAATGAAACGAATTAGTCCCAGCAGAGAAATTGTAATGTAATCTCAGGGATTTTTAGACACTATCTGAATGCGCAACTTCAAATCTGTTAAAAAGCGAGATAAAAATAGGAGAGTTCATCACTTAAGGGTTATTTATAGAGCTATGCGCATAATGTCCTACCTCGACCGCAGACAGCACATCACTGCGCAGTGAGTTAATAACAGCGTAAGAAGTATTTGGATAACGCCCTCCTTGAAAATCGTTTGGCTATAGATAGTGACTTACACTACGGTACCTGCATTTATATACTGTGGCATAAAGCTGTGATTTGTTAACCTTACAGGCAGGGTGCAGCCTGCTAAGCAATAAGAGAATCTCTCGCTCTGCCATTTCTAAGTGACTGCACTGAGCAAATAAAGCTATAACCCAAGATAGTGAGATATAGCCAATTAAGCATTTGTGGGGAAGTCTCTGTAACGTTGCGAGCAGAACTGTATGCCTACATTAACAAAAATACATAAAGAGAATAACACCTATATGAACTAGGAGGAAAAGCAATAACAGGGTCAAAAGACCGCTAAAACATTTAGATTGTATCACACAGTATTAACATATAGAGTTATAAGAACGGAATTCTCAATCTGTAAATAAAGATAAAGTTTGCAGTATAAGTCTATTTACTCATGATAAGTTCTAAGTCTAGCCGACTCCGGTGCCAGTCACAGAACTAGCCAACTCCTATGCGAGTCTCCTTTAGAGAGTCCTTATGTTCAGTCAGCTGCAGGGTCGTCAAGAGTATAAGCCATGAAGATGTGGTAGGCCAAGGGCAGCGTCTCCATTCTCGGCCAGCCTCCCGCTTGAACAGTAACAGCAGGTCTATGCATCTAGGGATCCTTGTAAGCTGCCAAGTCTCTGAGAGGTATGTTTTATGTGGTTGTGTCTCTTCTTGATCGTTGGGTGCTTTTTCAGTTGGGACTGTGCTTGTATTTTCCCTAGCAGGTAGAAAGGCTGATCGGGTCTCCGCTGTGGCATCTCTGCTGATCCGCACCCAAGCTGTGCTATTGACAGAGTCCCACTCGGTCTTCCCATACGTGTTGTCTCCTGATACAGGTTTCGTGTAAGGAGGTGCCTGTTTCTTGTCATGGCGGATCGAGGTAGTTAGATAGCGCTGGGGCCCCAAAGCGCCATCGTTTAGATGGACATCTAAAACAGGACCGTCGCTAGTTAGGTGCTGGGATGTTTGTAGACCTTCAAGGTGAAATGTTAAGTCCAGGGTTTTTTCTAGGGCAACATGATGAGCCGACAGTAAGTTGCGCAGAGCTTCTAAAATATTAGTGGTACACTCCATGTCCATATTGATCTTCTATAGAAGAGCTCGAAGTCAGCACAATGTAGTTGAATGCTATATAAGAAAGCACATTAAGTGCAGCGTAATGACAGGGCCAGAGGCGCCCCGCCGGGGGATATAGAGTAGGCCAAGATGGTACAATGGCTCCGGGCGCCGATGCCCGCAGCTATCCTTACAAAACTGGGTTCAGTAGGTGCACAGTTCAAATCACAAGGTAGTTCAAGTAAAAAATTAAACGGATCAATGAGCTGATATGTGAATTTCAGGGTTTTTCAAGGAAAAGCTGTAGCAGCAAACAGCAGTGCGACTGAACATGGCCGCTGCCCGGAAGTTCCCCCTTATTTTTAATATTTAAACTACTGTTATAACAAATATAATTGGTGGCACCAGTTGGCAAGTGGGCCTGGCACACACGCTGGCAGGCAGGCAACTGCAATTCAATTTCACTAGCAGGCTGATGATTCACAGTCAAAAAAGATTTTATTTTAAATATTTACACTACTGTTATAACAAATATGATTCGTGGCACTAGTTGGAAAGTGGGTCTGACACACACGCTGGCAGACAGGCAACTGCAATTAAATAACAATAGCAGACTGATGTAACATTTTGTTTTTAAAAAAGTTACAAAAATGTTACAACAGATAGGAGTAATGGCACTCAGGATAGAACTAGGCACAGTATGTGCTGGCAGCCTGACACACAGGCTGGCACTAGTGGTGGCAGACTGGCCTGTTAACTAAAATTAAATAACACTAGAAGAGTGATGTAAAAGTTTTTTTTTACAAAATTTAATATAATGTTACAACAGATAGGAGTCGTGGACTGGCACTGAGGATGGAAGTAGGCACAGTATATGCTGGCAGCCTGACACACAGGCTGGCACTAATGGCAGCCTGGCTGGCCTGGCAACTAAAATTAAATAACACTAGAAGAGGACTGATGTAAAAAAATAATTTACATAAAATTTACACTAATGTTGTTACACCAGATATAAGTGGTGGAAAAAAGAGCTATTAATCTGTGTCACACTATATGATGTGGGCCAGAAACACACAGGCCTGATGGAAAAAGAAATTTGATTACACTAGCAAAATGATTTAAAAATTTATTTTTAACTTTAAAATTATGTAAAGCAGATATGAGTTGTGGCTGCTAGGGCAGCAATTAACCACCGTATGCTGAGTAAGCCAGAAACACACAGGCCTGATAGAAAATGAAATTAGATTACACTAGCAAAATGATTTAAACGTTTTTTATGAAAAATTTAAAATAATGTTAAGCAGATATGAGTCGTGGCTGGTAGGTAGGGCAGCAATTAACCACAGTATGCTGTGTAAGTCAGAAAAACACAGGCCTGATAGAAAATTAAATTAGATTACACTAGCAAAATGATTTTAACGTTTTGTTTGAAAAATTTAAAATAATGTTAATCAGATATGAGTGGTGGCTGGTAGGTAGGGCAGCAATTTACCACAGTATGCTGTGTAAGTCAGAAACACACAGGCCTGATAGAAAATGAAATTAGATTACAGTAGCAAAATAATTTAATAGTTTTTAATTTAAATTTAAAATAATGTTAAGCAGATATGAGTGGTGGCACTCGCTGGCTGCTACGTAGGGCAGCAATTAACCACAGTATGCTCTGTAAGTTTGAAACACACAGGCCTGATAGAAAATAAAATTAGATTACACTAGCAAAATGATTTAAAGGTTGTTTTTTTTTAATTTAAAAAAAGGTTAAGCACATATGAGTCGTGTCTACTAGCCTAGGTAGGGCAGCAATTATCCACAGTATGCTCTGTAAGTCAGAAACACACAGGCCTGATAGAAAATAAAATTAGGTTACACTAGCAAAATGATTTAAAGTTTTTTTTTTTTAATTTAAAAAAAAGGTTAAACACATATGAGCCGTGGCTGCTAGCCTTGGTAGGGCAGCAATTAACCACAGTATGCTCTGTAAGTCAGAAACACACAGGCCTGATAGAAAATTAAATTAGATTACACTAGCAAAATGATTTAAAGTTTGTTTTTTTTAATTTTAAAAAAAGGTTAAGCACATATGAGTCGTGGCTGCTAGCCTTGGTAGGGCAGCAATTAACCACAGTATGCTCTGTAAGTCAGAAACACACAGGCCTGATAGAAAATAAAATTAGGTTACACTAGCAAAATGATTTAAAGGTTTTTTTTTTTTATTTAAAAAAAGGTTAAGCACATATGAGGGCAGCAATTAACCACAGTATGCTCTGTAAGTCAGAAACACACATGAATTTCAAATGCTATACAGGTATGGTAGGTGTTAAAACAAAAAAACTGTACAGAATGACTAGAATAATTAGAGCAAAATACTCCCCTCTTGAATGACCGCAGCCTTCTATCAGTCTCTCCCAAAGGACTGTTGGTAGATTAGTGAAAAATGGATGTAGAGGTGCTGGTCTTTTATCCTTCTGTGTGTTGTTTGGCACACTTAAGAGAGAAACTTGGCTTGTGATTTGCAAAAGTTAACACCAAATAATGTGCAGTATACTTACTCCGAAAAATTCAGAGTTCAGCCTCTTCACATAGGTTTGTAGCCTGATTTGCCCATATTTATTTGTATCTCACAAGTTATATAAAATGCAATATACTCGCTCCGAGTAATTCGGAATCCGGTTCCTCAAATGTAGTTTGTAGCTTAAAAATACTTCCAAAAAGGCAGCAGAGAAAAATACTTGTTGTAACAAACAAATATTGATTAAAACATGTTGATAAAAGCTCTTATTTTGGCTCTACGCGTTTCAACGACTAATAACGTCTTTTTCAAGAGCAGGAAAAAAAGTTTGGAAGTGCTGCCTTGGAGTATTACAGGTGTAGTTATACAGGTAATCAATGTTCCTTTTCTGGTGAAATCACCTGAATAGGACTCACAAATAAAACAACAACATTTTTATTTATCCCCATCCGATTGTGTTTGAGAATAGTGCAATCTGTATTTTGCTGTCTCGCTTGAAATCTCAATAATTTGCCAAATCGGATCGGTATAAATCAATTTTAACAAATCAAAAGTCATTAGCCAATCAGAACATAGTAACAAAATAGTTCCCTTTCGAGTCCCGATCTTGTATGTTTTCCCTTTCAGGTCCGACAGAGGTTGCGCTGTCACCTGTCACCGTCGGGCCAATCGTATGACGAGCGCTGTTCCAAATGCTCTATACGGCTTGTGTAGGAATCTGTTTCCAGGTCCGATCAGAAAGTCCTATGTCACATGTCTTTAATCGGCCAATCCTGTTTTGAGCGATGTTTTCAGACTTTCATTCACCGTGTTCCAATTGTAACCGATTCTTGTCTTTTTAATTTTCTCTAAGGGGTATGTAATGAAAGTGCGGATCACCTTAGGTCATATATTAATTGTATATAAGACAATATTATCTTAGTTTTCTAAACCAATGATACATTTGATTGAACATAATCATTAAAATTGTAAAAAAACAATATTAAAGATTGTCTAAATTTATGGGAATACTCTCTTAAGATAAAAATTTCTTCAGATAAAAATCAAACAGAACAAAGCAAAATAATAATATCACAAATATTTATTAAAACATGTTGATAAAAGCTTTTATTTTGGCTCTACGCATTTCAACGACTAATATCGTCTTTTTCAAGAGCAGTAAAAAAGTTTGGAAGTGCTGCCTTGGAGTATTACAGGTGTATTTATACAGGTAATCAATGTTCCTGTTCCGGTGAAATCACCAGAATAGGACTCACAAATAAAACAACATTTTTATTTATCCCCATCCATTATATTAAATTGAGTTTACTTCAAATAAAAAAATTGTATTACCTTCTAATTGAGTATTCGCTTAACTGTAAATAATTAAATATAATAAGAAAAATAAAAAAATAAAAAATGAAAAAATAATATTATTTTTTCATTTTTTATTTTTTTATTTTTCTTATTATATTTAATTATTTACAGTTAAGCGAATACTCAATTAGAAGGTAATACTAATTTTTAATTTGAAGTAAACTCAATTTAATATATAATGCAAGAAATGGTATTCAATCTATGTCACATTTAGATATACGAATATGGTCTATCTAAGTATTTCATGTATTGTGCATTAATTTATGCGAGATATAGACATACGAAAGAAGGTCTAAAAAAGAATTTCATTCTGAATTACGATATGATCCAATAATCACATGGTTAGGATCATAATTGAAAAGTAGATATTATTATTTTGCTTTGTTCTGTTTGATTTTTATCTGAAGAAATTTTTATCTTAAGAGTGTATTCCCATAAATTTAGACAATCTTTAATATTGTTTTTTTACAATTTTAATGATTATGTTCAATCAAATGTATCATTGGTTTAGAAAACTAAGATAATATTGTCTTATATACAATTAATATATGACCTAAGGTGATCCGCACTTTCATTACATACCCCTTAGAGAAAATTAAAAAGACAAGAATCGGTTACAATTGGAACACGGTGAATGAAAGTCTGAAAACATCGCTCAAAACAGGATTGGCCGATTAAAGACATGTGACATAGGACTTTCTGATCGGACCTGGAAACAGATTCCTACACAAGCCGTATAGAGCATTTGGAACAGCGCTCGTCATACGATTGGCCCGACGGTGACAGGTGACAGCGCAACCTCTGTCGGACCTGAAAGGGAAAACATACAAGATCGGGACTCGAAAGGGAACTATTTTGTTACTATGTTCTGATTGGCTAATGACTTTTGATTTGTTAAAATTGATTTATACCGATCCGATTTGGCAAATTATTGAGATTTCAAGCGAGACAGCAAAATACAGATTGCACTATTCTCAAACACAATCGGATGGGGATAAATAAAAATGTTGTTGTTTTATTTGTGAGTCCTATTCAGGTGATTTCACCAGAAAAGGAACATTGATTACCTGTATAACTACACCTGTAATACTCCAAGGCAGCACTTCCAAACTTTTTTACTGCTCTTGAAAAAGACGTTATTAGTCGTTGAAACGCGTAGAGCCAAAATAAGAGCTTTTATCAACATGTTTTAATCAATATTTGTTTGTTACAACAAGTATTTTTCTCTGCTGCCTTTTTGGAATTATTTTTAAGCTACAAACCACATTTGAAGAACCGGATTCCGAATTACTCGGAGTGAGTATATTGCACTTTATATAACTTGTGAGATACAATCACTTTCAGTGTAATCTCCATTGTCTGCAGATACCTGTTAAATCCTAAATATGGGCAAATCAGGCTACAAACCTATGTGAAGAGGCTGAACTCTGAATTTTTCGGAGTAAGTATACTGCACATTATTTGGTGTTAACTTTTGCAAATCACAAGCCAAGTTTCTCTCTTCAGTGTGCCAAACAACACACAGAAGGATAAAAGACCAGCGCCTCTACATCCATTTTTCAGAAACACACAGGCCTGATAGAAAATGAAATTAGATTACATTAGCAAAATGATTTAAAAGTTGTTTTTTTTAATTTAAAATAATGTTATAAGCAGATATGAGTGGTGGCTGACACAGAGCAATGAACCACAGTATATGCTGTGTGAGCCGGAGACACAGGCCTGATAGAAAATGAAAATAAATTACACTAGAAAAATAATTTCAAATTTTTGTTAGTTAAATTTAAACTAATGTTAAGCAGATATCAGTGGTGGCACTAATTACAGTATATGCTGTGAGCCTCAAACACAGGCTGAAAGCCAGGCAAATGCAAATAAAAATACAAAGAAAAAAAAAAAAAACAACTGAAGTTATAGCCCTGAAAAGGGCTTTTTGGGGTGCTGTCCTTGCAGCAGAGATGAGATGAGTCCTTCAGGACTGTAGTGGACACTAAATACACTAGCCTAGCTATCTATTTCCCTATAATGTCAGCAGCAGCAACACAAAAGCTCCTCTCACTAAGAAAGCAAGATCGTAATGAGTCTAAAATGGCTGCTGCCAAGAAGCTGGGAGGGTCTGTGAGGGAGTGTCTGCTGCTGATTGGCTCAAATGTGTCAGAAGGCTGTGACATACAGGGTCAAAGTTTCCTCAATGATGACACATAGGGGGCGGATCGAACATCGCATATGTTCGCCTGCAGCGGCGAACACGAACAAGCTATGTTCGGGACATCACTCTCTATATATATATATATATATATATATATGTGTGTGTACATATGTGTTTTTGTGTTTATATGTATTTATATGTGTATATATGTATATAAGTGCATTGAAGCTCTTTAAAGTTTCTTAGCCGAAAACATGAAAAATCATATTTATGCATATTAATTAAATGTCAGCTAGATTACAAGTTTGTGCGTTCGTCTTTTAACGCTAAAAATATGGTATTTTCAGCGTTAAAACAACACCACAGCCATTACAAGTCTTGTCGGTATAGCTGTACTGCAAGCTTTTTAGCCTGTAACGCAACGTCAGTACCGCACTCGTAAAAATGAAGTTTTTTAATGGGATTCCCATAGCGCTGGTATTACGAGTTTTGCGGTGAGGCTAAAAAGCGAGCGTTACACTCTAAAATGACAAGATCTGTACTGTCATCTAAATTCAGTAGTTATAAGTTTTACGCTACAAATCTGTAACATAAAACTTATACCTAAACTGCTACAAAGTACACTAAACACCCATAAACTACCTCCTAGCCCCTAAACCGAGGCCCTCCCGCATCGCAAATACTATAATAAATTTATTAACCCCTAATCTGCATCTCCCGATATAGCCGCCACTCTAAAAAAATATTAACCCCTATTCCACCGCTCCCTGACATCATCAACACTATAATAAACTTATAATAAACTATTAACCCCGAAACCAAAAGCCCCCAACATCGCAATGAACTAAATTAAACTAGTAACCCCTAAACCTAACACCCCCCTAGCTTTATATTAAAATTACAATTTCCCTATCTTAAATTAAATTAAAACTTACCTTTCAAATTAAAAAAACTAAGTTTAAACTAACAATTAAACTAATATAATTATTAAACTAAAATGAAACTAACTACCAATTAAATTAAACTAAACTACACATTAAAAAAATCCTAACACTACTTTAAAAATTACAAAGTATCTAATTACAAAAAATTAAAAAAAAACACCCGAAAAATGGTCGCCGCCGTATACTGAAACTTTAATGCAAGGTATGCAATTCAAAATGGCGTCCCTTGCATTCCTATTGGCTGAAAGATTTGAATCAGCCAATAGAATGAGAGTTTCCAAAATCCGATTGGCTGTTCAAATCAGCCAATAGGATTTAAGCAGCTCTCATTCTGTTGGCTGATTCATCAACCAGTAGAATTATAGCTGCTTAAATCCTATTGGCTGATTTTAACAGCTAATAGGATTTAAGCAGCTCTCATTCTATGGGCTGATTCATCATCCAATAGAATCAGAGCTGCTTACATCCTATTGGCTGATTTAAATAACCAATAAGATTTTAGCAGCTCTCATTCTATTGGCTGATTCAAATCTTTCAGCCAATAAGAATGCAAGAGACGCCATTTTGAATCGCGTACCTTGCATTGAAGATTCAGTATATGGTGGCAACCGTATAAAGAGTATGCTCCGTGCCGGATGTCTTCAGGATGGATCCGCTCCACGCAGCCGGGATCAAGATAGAAGATGCTGCCTGGATGAAGATTGAAGAGGCCGCTTGGATGAAGACTTCTCGCCGCTTGGATGAAGACTTCTCGCCACTTGGATGAGGATTTCTCCGCTGGGATGAAGATTGAAGATTCCGCCTAGATGAAGACTTGTCGCCGTCTGTATGAGGACTTCTCAGCCGGGATGAAGATCGTTCAAGCGGGAGTTCAAAAACTGTAAGTGGATCATCTTGGGGTTAGTGTTAGGTTTTTAAAGGGTTTTTTGGGTGGGTTTTATTTTTAGCTTAGGGTTTGGACAGTAAAAGAGCTAAATGCCCTTTTAAGGGCAATGCTCATACAAATGCCCTTTTCAGGGCAATGGGTAGCTTAGGTTTTTAGATAGTTTTTTTTATTTTGTGGGTATGGGGGGGTGGGGGGTTGTAATGTTAGTGGGTATTTGTATTTTTGTTTTCACCAAAAGAGCTGATATCTTTAGGACAATGCCCTACAAAACGTCCTTTTAAGGGCCATTGGTAGTTTATTCTAGATTAGGTTTTTTATTTTGGGGTGGGTTTTTATTTAATGGGTATTAGAATAGGAATACTATTTATAATTTTTGATACTTTGTTATTTTGTGTAATGTATATTTTTAGAGGGTGTTTGTTTTTATTTTGTAGGAAAAGAGCTATTATCTTTAGGGCAATGCCCTACAAAAGGCCATTTTAAGGGCCCTCCAAAAGGCCCCTTTAAGGGCCCTTGGTAGTTTAGGGGGTTTGTATACTGTTAGGGGTGTTTGTTTTTTGTAGCAAAAGAGCTGTTTAACGTAAAGCAATGCCCTACAAAAGGCCCTTTTAAGGGCCCCCAAAAGGTCCTTTTAAGGGCCCTTGGTAGTTTGGGGGGGTTGTATACTGTTAGGTGGTGTTTGTTTTTTGTAGCAAAAGAGCTGTTTAACTTAGGGTAATGCCCTACAAAAGGCCCTTTTAAGGGCCCCCAAAAGTAGTTTATTTTAGATTAGGCTTTTTTATTTTGGGGTGTTTTGTTTTTTAAAGGGTATTAGAATAGGAATATTTTTGTTTTTTTTGTAATAGTAGGTTTTTTATTTTTTGTAATTTTAGGTTTTAGTGAAAGGCAGCTAAGGTTTTATTTCACAGGTAAGTTTGTATTTATTTTAACTAGGTAGATATTAAATAGTTAATAACTATTTACTAACTAGTCTACCTAGTTAAAATAATCACAAACTTACCTGTTAAATAAAAATAAAACCTAAGCTAGCTACAATATATCTATTAGTTATATTGTAGCTAGCTTAGGTTTTATTTCACAGGTAAGTATTTAGTTTTAAATAGGTATTATTTAGTTAATAATTGTAAATTTAATTTAGATCTATTTTAATTATGTTAAAGTTAGGGGGGTTAGGGGTAGGGTTAGGATTAGGGGTAGGGTTATGGTTAGGTTTAGGGGTAGGTGTAGGGGTTAATAGTTTCATTTAGGATGTTGTGATGTGGGGGGCTGGCGGTTAATAGGTTTATTTAGTTAATAATTGTAAGCTTAATTTAGCTCTATTTTAACTATGTTAAAGTTAGGGGTGTTAGGGTTAGGTTTAGGGGTTAATATAGTTTAATTTAGGTTGTTGCGATGTGGGGGGCTGGTGGTTTAGGGGTTAATAGGTTTATTTAGTGGTAGTGATGTGGGAGGCCAGAGGTTTAGGGGTCAATAGCTTTATTTAGTTGTGGCGATGTTGGAGAGTGGCGGAATAGGGGTTAATAGATTTATTATAGTGTGGGCGATGTTGGGGTGCGGCGGAATAGGGTTTAATAACTTTAGTATAGTGGCAGCGATATTGGGAGCGGCAGATTAGGGGTTCATACCTTTATTTAGGTGGCAGCGATATTGGGAGCGGCAGATTAAGGATTAATAACTGTAGACAGGCGTTGGCGATGTCGGGGGCAGCAGATTAGGGGTGTTTAGACGTGGGGTTTATGTTAGGGTGGTTTAAACTTTTTTTTTTCCCAATAGACATCAATGGGGCTGCGTTACAGAGCTTTTCTTTCCGCAATCGCAGGTGTTAGTTTTTTTTCTAACACGCTCTTCCCATTAATGTCTATGGGGAAAGCGTGCACGAGCACATCAAAACAGCGCTTGTTTTTGGTGCTGTTTGGAGCTCAACGCAACCATATCGCCCGCACAAGACTGTTTTTTTAAAACTTGTAATGGCAGCGCTATAGGGGATTAAATAACGCCACTTTTGTTGTGTTGTTAATTTCCCTATAGCGCTTAAAACTGGTAATCTAGCCGTGTGTTTCTACTGTAAATATTTCACTTTCCAATATTCTTCACATAGGGGAATATGTTCTAAGTATTTTTAAATAGATTCCTTCCTATATATGTCTGTATATATCTAATACCTATATAAATATTTGACCAAAAACCTATATACAGTATTTTCAGCGTTAAAACAACACCACAGCCATTACAAGTCTTGTCGGTATAGCTGTACTGCAAGCTTTTTAGCCTGTAACGCAACGTCAGTACCGCACTCGTAAAAATGAAGTTTTTTAATGGGATTCCCATAGCGCTGGTATTACGAGTTTTGCGGTGAGGCTAAAAAGCGAGCGTTACACTCTAAAATGACAAGATCTGTACTGTCATCTAAATTCAGTAGTTATAAGTTTTACGCTACAAATCTGTAACATAAAACTTATACCTAAACTGCTACAAAGTACACTAAACACCCATAAACTACCTCCTAGCCCCTAAACCGAGGCCCTCCCGCATCGCAAATACTATAATAAATTTATTAACCCCTAATCTGCATCTCCCGATATAGCCGCCACTCTAAAAAAATATTAACCCCTATTCCACCGCTCCCTGACATCATCAACACTATAATAAACTTATAATAAACTATTAACCCCGAAACCAAAAGCCCCCAACATCGCAATGAACTAAATTAAACTAGTAACCCCTAAACCTAACACCCCCCTAGCTTTATATTAAAATTACAATTTCCCTATCTTAAATTAAATTAAAACTTACCTTTCAAATTAAAAAAACTAAGTTTAAACTAACAATTAAACTAATATAATTATTAAACTAAAATGAAACTAACTACCAATTAAATTAAACTAAACTACACATTAAAAAAATCCTAACACTACTTTAAAAATTACAAAGTATCTAATTACAAAAAATTAAAAAAAAACACCCGAAAAACGGTCGCCGCCGTATACTGAAACTTTAATGCAAGGTATGCAATTCAAAATGGCGTCCCTTGCATTCCTATTGGCTGAAAGATTTGAATCAGCCAATAGAATGAGAGTTTCCAAAATCCGATTGGCTGTTCAAATCAGCCAATAGGATTTAAGCAGCTCTCATTCTGTTGGCTGATTCATCAACCAGTAGAATTAGAGCTGCTTAAATCCTATTGGCTGATTTTAACAGCCAATAGGATTTAAGCAGCTCTCATTCTATGGGCTGATTCATCATCCAATAGAATCAGAGCTGCTTACATCCTATTGGCTGATTTAAATAACCAATAAGATTTTAGCAGCTCTCATTCTATTGGCTGATTCAAATCTTTCAGCCAATAAGAATGCAAGAGACGCCATTTTGAATCGCGTACCTTGCATTGAAGATTCAGTATATGGTGGCAACCGTATAAAGAGTATGCTCCGTGCCGGATGTCTTCAGGATGGATCCGCTCCACGCAGCCGGGATCAAGATAGAAGATGCTGCCTGGATGAAGATTGAAGAGGCCGCTTGGATGAAGACTTCTCGCCGCTTGGATGAAGACTTCTCGCCACTTGGATGAGGATTTCTCCGCTGGGATGAAGATTGAAGATTCCGCCTAGATGAAGACTTGTCGCTGTCTGTATGAGGACTTCTCAGCCGGGATGAAGATCGTTCAAGCGGGAGTTCAAAAACTGTAAGTGGATCATCTTGGGGTTAGTGTTAGGTTTTTAAAGGGTTTTTTGGGTGGGTTTTATTTTTAGCTTAGGGTTTGGACAGTAAAATAGCTAAATGCCCTTTTAAGGGCAATGCTCATACAAATGCCCTTTTCAGGGCAATGGGTAGCTTAGGTTTTTAGATAGTTTTTTTTATTTTGTGGGTATGGGGGGGTGGGGGGTTGTAATGTTAGTGGGTATTTGTATTTTTGTTTTCACCAAAAGAGCTGATATCTTTAGGACAATGCCCTACAAAACGTCCTTTTAAGGGCCATTGGTAGTTTATTCTAGATTAGGTTTTTTATTTTGGGGTGGGTTTTTATTTAATGGGTATTAGAATAGGAATACTATTTATAATTTTTGATACTTTGTTATTTTGTGTAATGTATATTTTTAGAGGGTGTTTGTTTTTATTTTGTAGGAAAAGAGCTATTATCTTTAGGGCAATGCCCTACAAAAGGCAATTTTAAGGGCCCTCCAAAAGGCCCCTTTAAGGGCCCTTGGTAGTTTAGGGGGTTTGTATACTGTTAGGGGTGTTTGTTTTTTGTAGCAAAAGAGCTGTTTAACTTAAAGCAATGCCCTACAAAAGGCCCTTTTAAGGGCCCCCAAAAGGTCCTTTTAAGGGCCCTTGGTAGTTTGGGGGGGTTGTATACTGTTAGGTGGTGTTTGTTTTTTGTAGCAAAAGAGCTGTTTAACTTAGGGTAATGCCCTACAAAAGGCCCTTTTAAGTGCCCCCAAAAGTAGTTTATTTTAGATTAGGCTTTTTTATTTTGGGGTGTTTTGTTTTTTAAAGGGTATTAGAATAGGAATATTTTTGTTTTTTTTGTAATAGTAGGTTTTTTATTTTTTGTAATTTTAGGTTTTAGTGAAAGGCAGCTAAGGTTTTATTTCACAGGTAAGTTTGTATTTATTTTAACTAGGTAGATATTAAATAGTTAATAACTATTTACTAACTAGTCTACCTAGTTAAAATAATCACAAACTTACCTGTTAAATAAAAATAAAACCTAAGCTAGCTACAATATATCTATTAGTTATATTGTAGCTAGCTTAGGTTTTATTTCACAGGTAAGTATTTAGTTTTAAATAGGTATTATTTAGTTAATAATTGTAAATTTAATTTAGATCTATTTTAATTATGTTAAAGTTAGGGGGGTTAGGGGTAGGGTTAGGATTAGGGGTAGGGTTATGGTTAGGTTTAGGGGTAGGTGTAGGGGTTAATAGTTTCATTTAGGATGTTGTGATGTGGGGGGCTGGCGGTTAATAGGTTTATTTAGTTAATAATTGTAAGCTTAATTTAGCTCTATTTTAACTATGTTAAAGTTAGGGGGTGTTAGGGTTAGGTTTAGGGGTTAATATAGTTTAATTTAGGTTGTTGCGATGTGGGGGGCTGGTGGTTTAGGGGTTAATAGGTTTATTTAGTGGTAGTGATGTGGGAGGCCAGAGGTTTAGGGGTCAATAGCTTTATTTAGTTGTGGCGATGTTGGAGAGTGGCGGAATAGGGGTTAATAGATTTATTATAGTGTGGGCGATGTTGGGGTGCGGCGGAATAGGGTTTAATAACTTTAGTATAGTGGCAGCGATATTGGGAGCGGCAGATTAGGGGTTCATACCTTTATTTAGGTGGCAGCGATATTGGGAGCGGCAGATTAAGGATTAATAACTGTAGACAGGCGTTGGCGATGTCGGGGGCAGCAGATTAGGGGTGTTTAGACGTGGGGTTTATGTTAGGGTGGTTTAAACTTTTTTTTTTCCCAATAGACATCAATGGGGCTGCGTTACAGAGCTTTTCTTTCCGCAATCGCAGGTGTTAGTTTTTTTTCTAACACGCTCTTCCCATTAATGTCTATGGGGAAAGCGTGCACGAGCACATCAAAACAGCGCTTGTTTTTGGTGCTGTTTGGAGCTCAACGCAACCATATCGCCCGCACAAGACTGTTTTTTTAAAACTTGTAATGGCAGCGCTATAGGGGATTAAATAACGCCACTTTTGTTGTGTTGTTAATTTCCCTATAGCGCTTAAAACTGGTAATCTAGCCGTGTGTTTCTACTGTAAATATTTCACTTTCCAATATTCTTCACATAGGGGAATATGTTCTAAGTATTTTTAAATAGATTCCTTCCTATATATGTCTGTATATATCTAATACCTATATAAATATTTGACCAAAAACCTATATACAGTATATATATATATATATATATATATATATATATATATATATATATATATAATATGTATTTAAGAATAGAACATATTTTGCTGTGTGAAGAACATTGGAATGTGAAATACTCATATTTCATGTTGGGTTAGCCCACTTAGTTAAATGCGATCGGGTTTACGCGAGAGTATGGGTATGGAAGCGGTTGCTTGATCTCTTAGGCCAAAATAATCAAAAGTGCTGTGAGGAGGCAATATAATTAAAAGGTATCCGACACGATATTAAGAATGCCGGGAAAAATATTCAAAAGCGCTGACATTACTGTTTAAAGGCAGCGTTTTACTAATTTACAATGGGTGGCGATGCTGGTGAAATTTTCCAAGCAGCATCGCCACTGACATTGGTGATGTAAAGTAAAGGATCTCTTTAAAATATATGGCAACAAGCCCCATAAATATACCTAAATACCCTTAAACTGACATAACCCGCCACTTACAAACTAACCCTACACTTCTTAACCCCTATACCCCCAATAGTCCACCCCAATAACCCCAACAATACTTAACTCCTAAACATCCAACATCCCAACTCAATAAACTAACTAACCTATTAACCCCTAAACTGCCAATAACCAACTGCAAAAAAAAACGTCCTAACCTATTAACCCCTATAAAACCAATAGCCCACCAGCCCAATAAATGTCCTAACCTATTAACCCCACCGCAATAACCCCTACACTACTTAAGCCCTATACCGCCTACTGCCAATAGCCCACACATTACTTAACCCCTATACTGCCAATACCCCTAACCTATTAATCCCTTTACTGCCACAACCCCCCAACACAAACTACTCCTATACTGCTTAACTACCTAAAACCTAAGCCTTGCAGTAGAAGGTAAAAGTAAACATCCTGTATTTGTACATCTGCAGTAAAACACTTGTACAGTTTGGCTGTAGGTCATGGCAACAAAACCAACCGACGCATTTCGACTATAGTGCCATAGTCATAGCTCATCTAACCCCCTCCTCTAAGCTAAAAACCCCTAAGTTATAAAAAAAAATAACAAACAGAAAATTTACAAAAAATACCAAAATATATACAGATATATAGGAATATATATTAAAAAATAGAAGGAACATTTTCTACTATGTGATGAACATGAGAATGTAAAATATTTACATTAAATACACAGTAAAAAAAATGTAAAATATTAAAAATTATTTTTTAAGTTTTAAAGGAATAGTCAAGTCAAAATTAAACTCATGATTTAGATAGAGCATGCAATTTTAAGCAACTTACTAATTTTACTCCTATTATCAATTTTTTTTTCTTCATTCTCTTGATATCTTTATTTGAAAAAGTAAGAATGTAAGCATAGGAGGAGCCAGCCCATTTTTTGTTCAGCACCTGGGTAGCACTTTCTGATTGGTGTCTAAATGTAGCCACCAATCAGCAAACGCTACCCAGGTGCTGAAACAAAAATGGTCCGGCTCCTAAGCTTACATTCCAATAAAGATAATAGGAGTAAATTAGAAAGTTACTTAAAATTGCATGCTCTATCTGAATCGTGAAAGTTTAATTTTGATACTAGACTATTCCTTTAAGCTATTTAAGGGTAAAGGGCTCCAAAATTTATGTACTGTGTGTGTATATATATATATATATATATATATATATATACACACACACACACATTTGTATTTTCGTGTTTATATGTAAGTGTATACAGATATACATATATAAATACATGTGTATATGCACATATATACATACACACATTTATATATATATATATACACACACACTTACACATGCACATATTTATATATATAGAGAAACCTTTCCATTCAAATACCTTGTCATATACCATATACCTTTAAACCCTTTATATATATATATATATATATATATATATATATATATATATATATATATATATATATATATATATAAATAAAAAATTATCAGATAGTGTATATAGGAGTGTAACACTTTATTTTAATGTATTTTTGTTGTGTTTTTTGTGCACATTATTTGTAATCCTTACACTTTACGCTTGGTCTTCAAACCTGATGCACACTAATTTAGTTTGCACTCAACTCGTCACGATATTGCTCATTCCAACTCTCTCAAACAATAGCACACCACTTGTAATCTAGCCCTAAGTCTGCAATTGCATTTTTGCAATACTGCAATTGCTGTAATTTGACATTGTGTATCTTTATTTATTTATTAATTAAGTGTTGATAAAACTAAAAAATGACTTGTACGACAGTCACAGAGTACAATAGTTGCACATAGGGTTGCCACCTGATAGTCAGGGTATTTAAACTGTGTGTCAGGGTTTCCTGCTTACTTAGGGCTGGACGTGCAAATATCAGGATTTAGCTGGTGCCCACGTTTCACTGCCGACTCCAATATGTCAAATATTAGTAAAAAGAGTGACTGCATTTAGCTGGATGGGAACTAGCTTGTACCTTGAAATCAAGCCTATTTGTAGTGACATTATAGATCCTTTGTCTGGATGGAAGCTAGCTGCTATTTCTGAGCATCTGCATTCTGCAAGAATTTTTTTTTCTGCAGAATAACCCTATGCCCTCTCCCCTCCCACAATGAGTCCCCCCACCCCAGAGAATAATAGTCTCTCCCTGGTTGCTCATAAATTAAACTTGTCACCTACTGAAAATGCTACAGTCAGCTGCAGCATGCACAAATGAATGGTTATCAAGCTGGGGTGCTGTCTGCTCGTTAAGCAAACAACTTGGTGTTATTTCCTCACAATTGTTTAGTAGGTGCCATGTAGCTAACCAGGAATATATGTAAGGGACCAGGAAGACTCAAGGGCAATAGAATAAATGAAAATTCTGCAGCACCTGTGATGAGAGTGGGAAGTGACGTCACCAGATTGGGGGCGGGGGCTTAGGTCCGTTTGTCTGTGTCGCAGTTACTTAGTGAAATCAATGCTACCAGATGTGTGTTTCCATGCTCTACAATAAAATAGAGTTGTACCATCTTTGCTGTGTCCTGCATGTGTCCTGCATCTCATGACATGGTGTCAGAAGTTCAGCCAATCAGAATCAAGTTCAATCCGATTGGCTGATCCAATCAGCCAATCAGATTGAGCTCGCATTCTATTGGCTGTTCCGATCAGCCAATAGAATGCGAGCTCAATCTGATTGGCTGATTGGATCAGCCAATCGGATTGAACTTGATTCTGATTGGCTGATTCCATCAGCCAATCAGAATATTCCTACCTTAATTCCGATTGGCTGATAGAATCCTATCAGCCAATCGGAATTCGAGGGACGCCATCTTGGATGACGTCCCTTAAAGGAACCGTCATTCGGCTAGTAGGCGTCGGGAGAAGAGGATGTTCTGCGTCGGAGGTCTGCAAGATGGATCCGGAAGAAAGAAGATTGAAGATGCCGTTGATAGAAGACTTCATCCGGATCATGGACCTCTTCAGCTCCCGCTTGGATGAAGACTTCATCCGGATCATGGACCTCTTCAGCTCCCGCTTGGATGAAGACTTCAGCCGGATCATGGACCTCTTCAGCCCCCCCGCTTGGGCTTGGATCAGGACATCGGAGGAGCTCTTCTGGACAGATCGTTGAACCCGGTGAGGTGAAGACAAGGTAGGAAGATCTTCAGGGGCTTAGTGTTAGGTTTATTTAAGGGGGGTTTGGGTTAGATTAGGGGTATGTGGGTGGTGGGTTGTAATGTTGGGGGGCTTGGGTATTGTATGTTTTTTTTTACAGGCAAAAGAGCTGAACTTCTTGGGGCATGCCCTGCAAAGGGCCCTGTTCAGGGCTGGTAAGGTAAAAGAGCTTTGAACTTTAGTTATTTAGAATAGGGTAGGGCATTTTTTTATTTTGGGGGGCTTTGTTATTTTATTACGGGGCTTAGAGTAGGTGTAATTAGTTTAAAATTGTTGTAATATTTTTCTTATGTTTGTAAATATTTTTTTATTTTTTGTAACTTAGTTCTTTTTTATTTTTTGTACTTTAGTTAGTTTATTTAATTGTATTTATTTGTAGGAATTGTATTTAATTAATTTATTGATAGTGTAGTGTTAGGTTAATTGTAGGTAATTGTAGGTAGTTTATTTAATTAATTTATTGATAGTGTAGTGTTAGGTTTAATTGTAACTTAGGTTAGGATTTCTTTTGCAGGTAATTTTGTAATTATTTTAACTATTTTAGCTATTAAATAGTTCTTAACTATTTAATAGCTATTGTACCTGGTTAAAATAAATACAAAGTTACCTGTAAAATAAATATTAATCCTAAAATAGCTATAATATAATTATAATTTATATTGTAGCTATATTAGGATTTATTTTACAGGTAAGTATTTATCTTTAAATAGGAATAATTTATTTAATAAGAGTTAATTAATTTCGTTAGATGTAAATTATATTTAACTTAGGGGGGTGTTAGTGTTAGGGTTAGACTTAGCTTTAGGGGTTAATACATTTATTAGAATAGCGGTTAGGTCCGGTCGGCAGATTAGGGGTTAATAAGTGTAGGCAGGTGGAGGCGACGTTGTGGGGGGCAGATTAGGGGTTAATAAATATAATATAGGGGTCGGCGGTGTTAGGGGCAGCAGATTAGGGGTACATAAGGATAACGTAGGTGGCGGCGCTTTGCGGTCGGCAGATTAGGGGTTAATTATTGTAGGTAGCTGGCTGCGACGTTGTGGGGGCAGATTAGGGGTTAATAAATATAATATAGGGGTCGGCGGTGTTAGGGGCAGCAGATTAGGGGTACATAAGGATAACGTAGGTGGCGGCGCTTTGCGGTCGGCAGATTAGGGGTTAATAAGTGTAGGTAGGTGGAGGCGACGTTGTGGGGGGCAGGTTAGGGGTTAATAAATATAATACAGGGGTCGGCGGTGTTAGGGGCAGCAGATTAGGGGTACATAAGGATAACGTAGGTGGCGGTCGGCAGATTAGGGGTTAAAAAAATTTATTTGAGTGTCGGCGATGTGGGGGGACCTCGGTTTAGGGGTACATAGGTAGTTTATGGGTGTTAGTGTACTTTAGAGCACAGTAGTTAAGAGCTTTATAAACCGGCGTTAGCCCAGAAAGCTCTTAACTACTGACTTTTTTCCTGCGGCTGGAGTTTTGTCGTTAGATGTCTAACGCTCACTTCAAACACGACTCTAAATACCGGAGTTAGAAAGATCCCATTGAAAAGATAGGATACGCAATTGACGTAAGGGGATCTGCAGTATGGAAAAGTCGCGGCTGAAAAGTGAGCGTTAGACCCTATTTTGAGTGACTCCAAATACCGGCGGTAGCCTAAAACCAGCGTTAGGAGCCTCTAACGCTGGTTTTCACGGCTAACGCCAAACTCCAAATCTAGGCCAAAAGATGTAGAAAATGTAACAGGATGGGCCATTTTGAAGTGGTGTGTAAGACTGAATATATTAAGTAGATGCAGGGGGATAGCGATCAGGAGGGCCAAGAAGTGTCCTTTGTGGGGTCTGTTGTTGAACGGCTGGGTTCATAAGATGATTGGAGGGTGACTCTTACTGTAATGGGAGCCAAAGTTGCCTTAAAGATTGACACAGGAGCAGACATCCCTGTAATGTCTCTTGCAGCATTCATAAAACTGCCTCGACAGCCCCAGCTGGCGAAAGTTACAACAAAAGTCCATAGTCCTGGTGGCCGCATTGATTGTGCAGGGAAATTTCTTGCCAGCTACGTGTACAAGCAAAGGAAATTCACCATGTGGGTGCATGTGATTAGAGGTCAGTGTGTTAACAACTTATTGAGCAGAAAAGCAACCTGTGGTTTGGGCCTAGTAGCCATAGTGAATGAGATCTCAGAAGATATGTTTGGTGAATTGGGCCTACTGTATTGCAACCCAGTCCGTATATAACTTAAAGGTGACGCAGTCCCATACAGCATTACCACTTCCCGTAGAATTCCGTTCCCGCTCATGCCTCAAGTGGAGAAGGAGCTTCTGCGTATGAAGAATATGGGGGTTATTGAAGAGGTTGTTGAAGCAACTGACTGGTGTGCCCCCATTGTGCCTGTTGCAAAGAAAAACGGGAAGGTACACATATGCATAGACTTGAAAAGACTGAATGAGGCAGTGAAGAGAGAGAGATATGTGCTGCCGACACTTGAAGACATAGCTCCGAAATTGGCTGGGGCGAAGTTCTTCTCTACATTGGATGCTTCTAGCGGCTTCTGGCAGATACCTCTAGATCCAAAATGCCGCAAATTGACTAACTTCATTACACCAGTAGGTCGGTTTTGCTTTTGCAGACTCCCCTTCGGCATATCCTCTGCTCCTGAAATCTTCCAAAGAGAAATGAGTTCTCTCCTAAGAGACCACGTGGGCACGGCAGTCGTCATGGACGACATCTTAGTGTATGGGTCTACATTGGAGGAACATGATCAGCGATTGAGCTGTGTGCTGCAGACTATCAGAGAGTCCAGGCTGAAGCTAAACAAAGAGAAATGCCATTTTAGGAAAGCTGAGTTATGTTACTTTGGGCATATCATCAATGGGGATGGCATCAAACCAGACCCAGAGAAAATTTGTACTATTGAACAGATGAAAAGTCCTTCTGATGTACATGAGCTGAGACAAATATTGGGCCTTGTAAATTATGTGGGCAGGTTCCTTCCAGATTTATCCACAATACTACACCCTATCACAGAGTTGCTAAAGAAAGATGTTGCCTGGGTCTGGGGACCTTCACAAGAAGAATCTTTTATGCAGGTCAAGTCCCTGCTGGGGTCTGCCCCAGTATTGGGGTTCTACGACCCTTCAAAAAGACTGTGGTTAGTGCTGATGCAAGCAGTTATAGATTAGGGGCCGCCCTCCTGGTTTAGAGAAATTTAGTCTGGAGACTGATCAAAAACCGCTAGTCCCTCTAATCAACTCCTATGATATTGACAAAACATCCCTAAGATGCCAGAGACTTCTAATGAGGCTGCTCAGGTTCAACGTTCAGGCAGTGCATGTGCCGGGGAAACAAATGCTTGTGGCGGATACACTGTCCAGGCTCCCACTGGCTGCTGCTGATGAGTCTTCAACGGAATCGGATGTGAAAGTGTATGTAGATTCAGTTCTGGCCTTTAAGTCCATTTATTCAAGGAAACTAGAGCAAATAAAGAAAGAGACATATTTAGATACAGACCTTCAAGAAGTTATAAAGTACATAAAAGAAGGTTGGCCCGAGAGTCGGGCAGCCTGGATGTCTTTAAGTTCTTACCTGTCAGAGAGGTCGCAGCTCACGGAGCTGGAAGGGGTTGGTGCTGTTCCAGAACAGCATTGCTATTCCTGTCAGCATGAGGCAGGAGATGTTAAATAGGATTCACGATGGCCACTTAGGCATTACAAAGTGCAGAGAAAGGGCAGCTACAGCAGTATGGTGGCCTGGGATCAGTTCCGACATTGCAAGTCATGTGTCTAAATGTGCCTTTTGCTGGGAACGCCGGCCTACTCAGAAAAGGGTGTTATGGGTGATATGTTTAGCTTATATGCAACTCTATGATTTATTTCTATTGCACTTGTTTCCGGTTTGGCATTTCCTGTTCCTGTTAGTTCTATGCTAAGATCATGGCTTCTGTACACTAATGCCTTGTACTGTCATTATTTACATCACATGAAACGTGGTGTCAGAAGTATCTGAATCTGCGCTGTTTCTATACATCTGATGCTAAGAACTTGCCAGTCTTGCAGTGAGAGACTTTAGAGCTGATTGTGTCTCCTGTAGCAATTGCAGTCCTGTGCTGAAAGCTGAGCACTGAAAGCAAGAAAACCAGCACCATAGCAGCTGCTAACAGCATTCCACTGCCTGAGGCAATGAGGGTGAGTGGGGATTGCAGCAGTAACTGGGACAACTTCAGAGCTGAGTTTGAGGATTACTCCCTAGCCACAGGGTTAAATGAGAAGCCTGCAGCAGTGCAAGCAGATACACTGAGGAGGGTGATGGGCAGTGAATGCCACCATGTTTATAAGCATAATTTAAACCTCACAGAGGAGCAGAAGAGTGACACTAAAGCCATCCTAGATGCATTAAAAGCTTTTTTCAGACCTTCTAAAAATGTCATATATGAAAGATATATATTTGGCAGCTGCAAGCAAGAAGAAGGTGAAGCAATAGACAACTTTGTCACACGGCTAAGAGAAAAAGCTGCAAGCTGTGAGTATGGCTCTCTGAGAGATGAACTTATTCTTGACAAAATAGTCCTAGGTATTAATAGTGAAAGCACACGCCGCCGCCTATTGAGGGAACATGATTTAACCCTACAAGCAGCAATTGAGATATGTCGCACTGCAGAACTTACTGACAAACATATGAGAGCTATGGAGCAGGATAAACAGACTGACAGTATCAATGCAGCCTCCAAGCAACAGCTAAGCTTGAAGAACTACCAGCACAAGTTTCAGCACAAAAATCATCTACGCAACTCACCTATGAGCAAGCCTGCATCCTGCAAGTACTGTGGCAGTGTGCATGTACGAGAGAAAGAACAGTCCCCTGCTTATGGGAAAATGTGTAGAGCATGTGGTAGACTAAATCATTTTGCTGGAGTATGTCTGTCAAGTAGAATGGAAGCAAGAAAGATGCACACAATTGAACAAACGTCAGATTCTGAGGATGCTCATTTGCATAGTACTGAGGTGGTTTACTCAAAAGAATGCATTGGTGCTGTAAAATCTAAGGGCCAAAAATGGTTTGTAAATCTCAGACTAAATAATATATGCCAACCCTGCCAGCTGGACTCAGATGCAACATGTGATGTCATGAGTTTAAAAGACAAGATGAAACTGGCACCTAGGGTACCTCTTCAGCCAAGTAGCACTAAATTGAAGTTATATTCAGGGGAACTAATGGATTAATTGGGACTTTTCCAAACAGAATGCAGCATACGTGAACGTATTCACAAACTTGAGTTTGAGATTGTTGAGGCCAATCAGAAACCGCTATTGTCTGGTTCAACATGTGAGCACCTGGGTCTGATGCAGTTCACCATTCCTGCGGAACTACACAATGTTGATAATCAGTCTGCAAAATCCCTGACTAGGCCACTGACAAAACAGCAAATCCTAAGTGTCTATAATGATGTGTTTGATGGCCCAGTAGTATCTGTTCCAGGAGAGGTACATTTTGAACTTGATCCTAGCATTCCACCAGTACAATGTGCCCCAAGCAATGTGCCAGTAGCCATTAAGCCGCAGGTCAAAGCACAACTGGATAAGTATGAAGCTGAAGGACATCTTACTTCAGTATCAGAGCCTACGGATTGGATAAGCAACATGGTAATTATTAGGAAGCCTGGGAAGATCAGAATTTGCATTGATCCCAAGTTTCTGAACATGGCCCTGAAACGGTCACACTACTTAATGCCAACATTTGATGACGTTTTGCACAAACTACCCAAAGCACGGATTTTTACACTTGTTGATGCAAGAGATGCCTTTTTACAGTGCAAACTAGATGAAAAGAGTAGCTACATGACCACCTTCTGGACTCCTTGGGGCAGAAAGAGATGTCTGAAACTGCCATTTGGAGTCTCTGTAGCACCGGAGGTGTATCAGCGAAAGCAGCATAAACTATTATGTGGGCTCCACGGAATTGAGTCAATAGCCGATGACATTCTTATAGTTGGCTGTGGTAATACAGATGAAGAAGCTGAGCATGACCATGATGAGAATCTAAAAGCGCTACTGGATCGTTGCAGGCAGGTGATGCTGAGACTCAGCGTAAAGAAATTGCAGTTCAAGGTGCAAGAAGTTTGTTTCCATGGACATATCCTGTCTTCACAAGGCTTAAAAGCTGACCCAGATAAGATTAGAGCCATTGCAGACATGCCACACCCTGGTGACACCAAAGCGGTACAGCGTTTTATTGGCTTTGTCACATACCTAGCAAAATTCATGCCGCACTTGTCTGAGGTGTGTCAGCCATTGAGAAGACTTCTGGACAAAGATGCAGTTTGGCACTGGCTTCCCAAGCATGACCAGGCAGTGGAGGAGATAAAACGCTTGGTCAACGCTGCCCCAGTGTTGAAATATTATGATGTCACAAAACCTGTCGCAATACAAAGTGACTCAAGCAAAAATGGCCTAGGATGTTGTCTATTGCAAGAAGGTCAGCCAGTTGCATATGCGTCCAGAGCTCTTTCGTCAGCTGAGCAGAATTATGCTCAAATTGAAAAGGAATGTTTAAGCATTGTGTTTGCTTGCCAGCGTTTTCATCATTATCTTTATGGCCGGGATACAATCAGAGCTGAAACTGATCACAAACCGCTAATAGCCATATTCAAAAAGCCCCTTTTATGTGCTCCCAAGCGTTTGCAGAGCATGATGCTTACATTGCAGCATTACAACTTCAATGTTGTCTACAAGCCTGGATGTGAAATGTATATCAGTGATACCCTGAGCAGAGCTACAACGGATCATGTGGCACCCGGAGGTGAGCATGAGCATCATACAGTTTGTTTGCTGCAACAGGAACAAACTTTCTTTGCTGAAGTCAATCAAGCGGACTATCTAAATGTCACAGATCAGTGGCAACATCAGCTCATACAGCACACAGACAGAGATGCAACTTTACAAGCACTGAAGTCTATTGTTCTGATTGGGTGGCCAGATGAAAAGGATGCAGCACCTGCAATTGTGAAAGAATATTGGTCCTTCAGAGATGTGATCAGCGTATAAAATGGTATCTTATACAAAGGTCAAAGAGTCATAATACCAAAGTCACTTAGAGCAGAGATGTTATTACGCATACACTCAAGTCACATTGGGGGTGAGGCATGCTATAGACAAGCTCGTGATACTCTTTACTGGCCCAACATGCAAGGTGAAATCAAAGACTTTGTCAGCAATTGTCCCACTTGCAATGAATATGCACATTTGCAACAAAAAGAAACCATGATGTCACATGAGATACCTACACGTCCTTGGCAGATCGTTAGTATAGACTTATTCAACTACGCAGGAAAAGAATATCTGATATTAGTTGATCATTACTCAGACTTCTGGGAAATTGAACTTCTTCCTGACTTATCCAGTGAAACTACAGTTAAGAGGTGCAAGGCTCAGTTTGCACGTCATGGACAACCAGATAAAGTGATCTCTGATAACGGCCCTCAGTTTGCAAGCTTACAATTCAGGAAATTTGCCACTGAATGGGAGTTTGAGCATGTGACTTCTTCACCACGTCATCCACAGGCTAACGGCAAAGCTGAATCTGCTGTGAAGATTGTTAAAAATTCATGCAAGAAAGCACAAAGTGATGGTAAAGACCCGTGGAAGGCCATCTTACATTGGAGAAACACTCCAACCGAGGGCATGGATAGTAGTCCGGCACAGAGACTGATGTCAAGGAGATTAAAGACCTCCTTACCAGTTGCCAACAAGCTACTTGAACCCTCTGTGATACATGGTATACCAGAAAAGTTACGACTTAAGAGGCAAGTGTTCAAGGCACGATATGACACATCTGCCAGAGATTTGCCTGAATTGAATATTGGGGAACGAATCCGTAAGAAACCCCTGCCTGGAGATCGAACAAGTCATTGGAGAATGGGTACCTGTCTGCAAAAAGTTGCACCACGCTCCTATCTTGTGGACATTGAAGGAACCCTCTATCGCCGCAATCGTGTGGATCTGCGAGTGTCTGAGCAGCCTGATTCTCAATATCCAGTTGACAGACCAGACTCATCTGATATTATAAGGGCACACTCACCCATTGGCAGTAAGGAATGTACAGAGGTGATGCCACAGACTAATATTAATGACAGTCCTGAGCAAGCAGGTATACCTCATGGCAGTCAAGCACAGAGCATGCCAGCAAGTATTGAGAAGAGCCCATTAAGCTCAGAGAGGGCTAAGAAACTCTTTGTACAAGGAGGGCCAGTCTTCACCCGTAGTGGCAGACATTCACAACCGCCCAAGAGACTTAACCTGTAGAATGTGTTATTACAGGGACTCATCCAAATTTCACAATGTTGATTTATTAACACTAAAAGAGGGAGATGTTATGGGTGTTATGTTTAGCTTATATGCAACTCTATGATTTATTTCTATTGCACTTGTATCCTGTTTGGCATTTCCTGTTCCTGTTAGTTCTATGCTAAGATCATGGCTTCTGTACACTAATGCCTTGTACTGTCATTATTTACACCACATGAAACAAATGGAGCCCTTGATTTCTACTCCACTGCCTGCAGGCTCATGGCAGAAAATAGCTGCTGATTTGTGCGAACTGCATGGGAAAAAGTTCCTAGTCGTGATTGACTACTATTCCAGGTATTTGGATATTGCACCTTTGAATGAAATCACAAGTCAAGCCGTTATCACTCGTCTCAAGAGCTTGTTCGCCCGGTGGGGCATACCAATTGAGTTGGTGAGTGATAACGGAATGCAGTTCTCTTCAACTGAGTTCAGTTCTTTCAGCAGAGAATATGATTTTATACATTCCACATCAAGTCCACATTACCCGCAGGCTAATGGAATGGCTGAAAGGGCAGTTCAAACAACAAAATTCATTTTGAAACAATCTGAGCCGTACCTGGCCCTCTTGTCCTATAGGGCGACTCCCATTCAAGCCACGGGTTTTAGCTCGGGACAGCTGATGCTAGGACGCCAGATTCGCACCACCTTACCCTCTGTGGGTGTCTTCCAGCCAACTAGCTCTATTCCTCAGGACGAAGTAAAAAGGGGCTATCAATTCTTCTATGACAGGAGACATTCTGGAGGCCCTTGCAGGAGCTGAATACAAAGTGTCAGAATTAACTGGATGATGAGAAGAAATGGAAGATGCCTGCTACGGTAATTGGATGCTCTCCAGAACCAAGGTCTTATGTAGTCCTTACTGATGGAGGGATAGTTACACGCTGTAATCGAAAACATCTTCAGTCTGTACCTGAGAGTTTGGAACTGGATGCCTCAGTAACACCGCGGGGATATGTCTTTGCCTCCAGCAGACTCTCAATCACCTTCTTCTGTATCAGAGGACAGTTCATGTAGAGTTACATCAAGCGGAAGAGTGGTGAAACTTCCCGCCCGATATCGGGATTAACTTTAGTTAGAACAGTGACTGGAAGTATGGGCAGAATAATCCCATGGTCACTGTGAACTAGGGTAGTCTACCCCGATGTTCAAGTTAGGATGTAATTCATATTGTTTATATTTTCTGTAACTTGTTATTTGTTATATACTATTCAAAACTGTTGTTGTATACCTTGTTATTTGTTATATTCAAATGAAAAAAAAATGTATGCTTCGTCCTTTTAAAAGGGGGAAGATGTGATGAGAGTGGGAAGTGACGTCACCAGATTGGGGGCGGGGCTTAGGTCCGTTTGTCTGTGTCGCAGTTACTTAGTGAAATCAATGCTACCAGATGTGTGTTTCCATGCTCTACAATAAAATAGAGTTGTACCATCTTTGCTGTGTCCTGCATGTGTCCTGCATCTCATGACAGCACCTACGTTAAAAAAACAAAAAAAACAAAGTGCATTATTTCCTATTTAATTATCAGTATTCTGCTGCAGCTTCTGGATTAATGCTTTCCACAGTTCCACACACAAAATCTAAAAATATTAGTATAATAAGAGAGAGAAATCTAACAGAGTACATAAAACTTTTTTAGAGTAGTGTAGGGAGGGCTAGTACAGGCATACCTTGTTTTATTGTGCTTCGCAGATATTGATCTTTTTACAAACACAAATATACATGAATACACATATAAATAGGCTTACCATAATTTTTAGAGGTAAAACTGGGACCACCTGACGCAGTGCCAGTGGGGTGTGTGGTCAGGGGCGTGGTCAATGGGGTGTGGCGATTGCCGACCGGAACTAATTTTCAGAAAAACTCACAAATGCATAATTTAATCTCTTTAAAAATAGGCTCTGACTGGAATAGAAGATATCAAATAAGTGGCACTAGATTATTCAGATATATGAAAGTAGTTAGGGTTGAAAAAGTCAGAAGTTAAAGCAGAAACTACTCAGAAATGGTGAGGATATAGCTATGCAAATTAGTATTTCTACATATATAGAGGAATTATATTATATTGAACAATATACTGTACATGTTGGCATCTGTATTCGCAGTGTTAATTATCATTAGTATGACCAATGCAACAGCATGGTGCATATAAGGAGATACATACAGGCAATTGTACAGGGATGGAGGCAGCTACTGTGATATGGAAGCATTCAACTGCTGGTCTGTGGTCATGACCAGATTTTAGTAATAAAATTGAATGAACAGGCAGTAGTTGAACAGCAGGGGCTACTGCTTGACCAGTCTGGGGCATAACTAAAGAAACCCTAGGCCCCATAACAAAATGTAAAAAACTGAGCTCCTCCTTTACACCCTTCCCTTTTATTTTTCACCCATATAAAAGAGTAGTCGTTTTATCTGTTCTACTTAAATGCTTTATTTGGGAGGACAACAAAGGCTAATTTTTAAATCTCTATTAAACCTCTCTGTGTCTGTTGTATAATAGAGAGAGAAGAGACAGAAAAAGATGTCTAATGCTGCTCCCTAGAGTTTTGGGAGAGATAACAACTACATTCCTCTCATATTAATCGATAAGCCTATAGTAACTAGAAGTCATTAGTGGTTAATGGTTGTGGTTGAGTGGTCAGCACTAGTCTAGTGATGGGATAGAGTAGAAGCAGTCGGTAGTGAATTATAACTTTTCACATAGTATTCATGGTAAGCACTGACCCAAACAGTGAAAAAGATTAGGATTTCACCATTTATTGATGGGAGTTGGAGACTGTACCAGTAAAATAATAGAGTCTAGGTTTAGGAAATTAAGTGATGTAATTGTTGCTCCCATAAATAAATACCAGTATTGGATAATACTACACAAAGATCCCAGTTGGTTGCATTTATTATTTTCCTCCTAGTTTCAATAGGTTAGTCCTTATGACACTATGACCCAAATTAGTCATACTCACTGCTTGTGGCACAGTGATAACTGCTGATTCTGACTCACCAATTTCCCAAACCGATTATGCTCACTATGGCCTAGATTTAGAGTTTGGCGTTAGCCGTGAAAACCAGCGTTAGAGGCTCCTAACGCTGGTTTTAGGCTACCTCCGGTATTTGGAGTCACTCAAAAAAGGGTCTAACGCTCACTTTTCAGCCGCGACTTTTCCATACCGCAGATCCCCTTACGTCATTTGCGTATCCTATCTTTTCAATGGGATCTTTCTAACTCCGGTATTTAGAGTCGTGTCTGAAGTGAGCGCTAGACATCTAACGACAAAACTCCAGCCGCAGGAAAAAAGTCAGTAGTTAAGAGCTTTCTGGGCTAACGCCGGTTCATAAAGCTCTTAACTACTGTACTCTAAAGTACACTAACACCCATAAACTACCTATGTACCCCTAAACCGAGGTCCCCCCACATCGCCGCCACTCGATTAAATTTTTTTAACCCCTAATCTGCCGACCGCCACCTACGTTATACTTATGTACCCCTAATCTGCTGCCCCTAACACCGCCGACCCCTATATTATATTTATTAACCCCTAACCTGCCCCCCACAACGTCGCCGCCAGCTACCTACAATAATTAACCCTTAATCTGCCGACCGCAAAGCGCCGCCACCTACGTTATACTTATGTACCCCTAATCTGCTGCCCCTAACACCGCCGACCCCTATATTATATTTATTAACCCCTAATCTGCCCCCCTCAACGTCGCCTCCACCTGCCTACACTTATTAACCCCTAATCTGCCGAGCGGACCGCACCGCTATTATTATAAAGTTATTAACCCCTAATCTGCCTCACTAACCCTATAATAAATAGTATTAACCCCTAATCTGCCCTCCCTAACATCGCCAACACCTAACTTCAATTATTAACCCCTAATCTGCCGACTGGAGCTCACCGCTATTCTAATAAATGTATTAACCCCTAAAGCTAAGTCTAACCCTAACACTAACACCCCCCTAAGTTAAATATAATTTTAATCTAACGAAATTAATTAACTCTTATTAAATAAATTATTCCTATTTAAAGCTAAATACTTACCTGTAAAATAAATCCTAATATAGCTACAATATAAATTATAATTATATTATAGCTATTTTAGGATTAATATTTATTTTACAGGTAACTTTGTATTTATTTTAACCAGGTACAATAGCTATTAAATAGTTAAGAACTATTTAATAGCTAAAATAGTTAAAATAATTACAAAATTACCTGTAAAATAAATCCTAACCTAAGTTACAATTAAACCTAACACTACACTATCAATAAATTAATTAAATACAATACCTACAAATAACTACAATGAAATAAACTATCTAAAGTACAAAAAATAAAAAAGAACTGTTACAAAAAATAAAAAAATATTTACAAACATAAGAAAAATATTACAACAATTTTAAACTAATTATACCTACTCTAAGCCCCCTAATAAAATAACAAAGCCCCCCAAAATAAAAAAATGCCCTACCCTATTCTAAATTACTAAAGTTCAAAGCTCTTTTACCTTACCAGCCCTGAACAGGGCCCTTTGCGGGGCATGCCCCAAGAAGTTCAGCTCTTTTGCCTGTAAAAAAAAACATACAATACCCCCCCCCCAACATTACAACCCACCACCCACATACCCCTAATCTAACCCAAACCCCCCTTAAATAAACCTAACACTAAGCCCCTGAAGATCTTCCTACCTTATCTTCACCATACCAGGTTCACTGATCGATCCAGAAGAGCTCCTCCGATGTCCTGATCCAAGCCCAAGCGGGGGGCTGAAGAGGTCCATGATCCGGCTGAAGTCTTCATCCAAGCGGGGCAGAAGAGGTCTTCCATCCAATTGAAGTCTTCATCCAAGCGGGATCTTCTATGGTCATCCATCCGGAGCGGAGGGGCAGGATCCTGAAGACCTCCGACGCGGAACATCCATCCTGGCCGACGACTGAACGACGAATGACGGTTCCTTTAAATGACGTCATCCAAGATGGCGTCCCTCGAATTCCAATTGGCTGATAGGATTCTATCAGCCAATCGGAATTAAGGTAGGAATATTCTGATTGGCTGATTCCATCAGCCAATCAGAATCAAGTTCAATCCGATTGGCTGATTGGATCAGCCAATCGGATTGAACTTGATTCTGATTGGCTGATTCCATCAGCCAATCAGAATATTCCTACCTTAATTCCGATTGTTACCGACAAAACTCTAAATCTAGCCATATGAGGGGAGGCATGGTAATGTGTACAGGAGGTATCTTGGATATTCCTAATCTTATTCGCTCCTGGTTTACCCTGTGTGCCTTGGTGCCACGGTTATGATTAACTCTTTGCTGGTCCTGCTTTGCTTTCGTTACTGACTCTCTTCATGTCCTAGTTCAGTCTTTACTTTACTTTTCTTCTACGATTATTACCAGTTCCTTATAGCCCCGGTTCTGCCCTGCACTGTCACTGCTGTTGTCAGTGTTTTGTCAGATGACACCTTAAATTCCTCTCACCGCAGCGCGTTTTTGGATTGGATGAATAAAGCTATTTAGGCATGTCACTGAGTGTGGCTTCCAATCGGAGGGTTGTATGGTACTTGCAATTCATTTTGAGTTTAGAGGGGGCTTTCGGGGACGTACACAGTATAGCATTTTGTGATAATAAAGCCCATGTCAGCTATGCTAGCCAATTGCAATCAGAATGTAAAAAAAAAATGGTTTTTGCATTGCCGGTATTTGTAATGCTGGCACTGGCTGGGACGGAATGAACAATTGGGTGGGACACTGGGACAGCACCTCCAAACAGGGACAATCCCAGTCAAACTGGGACATCTTGTATGCCTACATATAAACACATAAATACACATGACTATACATATACACACCTATATATACACACCACCAGCAAAAAGATTATGACTCACTGAAGGCTCAGATGATGGTAAGCATTTTTTAACGATAAAGAGCTAGATTACAAGTGGAGCGCTAAATTAATGTGCATCCACAAACAGGCCTTTCTCAAAAAAAAGTATAAAAAGATCAACATCGCTCACAACGGCATACAAGCCGACCTTCCAATCCAGCCTGTTGTTTGGGAGGTTGGCTTGTATGCCATCGTGAGTGATGTTGATCGCTACAGATTAATAACATTTTTGTCTTGAGAAAGGCCCATGCTGGGGCCGAAACGTTGACAATCAATTTGTTAATGTAACCTTTTGGAAATAAAGACTATACTGTTTTGCATAAAAAAAAATGCCTGTGAGTGCCCTCCCTCTAAGAGAAAGTTTCTATTTATATATATATTTTTTATATATATATATATATATATATACACAGTATATAATAAATATATACTAGCTGTTGCCCGCTTGCTTCACCCGCATGGATTTTGTGGTTTGTAAAAAATAGTGGAAAACCCGATCACTCGCAACGACATGTGCCCTCACGTCTGTGCCCGTTCGGGTTGCACACTCGCTGACATGAACTCCTTAAATTGTTGTTAATTCTCGTATTCTAAATACCAATTTTCATGTTTGTAACATCTTTGATTTTTGAGATACAGGTATCCTCATAAATCATCCCCCCCCTCTTTTGACCCCCCTTAAGTGAATGTTTGAGAAATGGTAAAACACGTGTTTTGTTTATTTTTCAAGGAGAATCTAAATACCAATTTTCACGTCTGTAACATCGTCGGTTTTTGAGATATAGGTATCCTCATAAATCAGCCCCCCTTTTGACCCCCCCCTTAAGTGAATTTTGGGGAAATGGTGAAACAAGTGTTTCTTTATTTTTCAAGGAGAATCTAAATACCAATTTTCACATCTGTAACATTGTCTGTTTTTGAGATATAAGTATCCTCATAAATCAGCCCCCCCCCCCTCTTTTGACCCCCCCCTTTAGTGGATTTTTGGGGAAATGGTAAAACACGCATTTCTTTATTTTTCAAGGAGAATCTAAATACCAATTTCCGCTCTAACATCTTCAGTTTTTATATAGGTATCCTCATAAAAAAGTTCACTCCCCTTTTTCACCCCCTTTGGGACATCATTTCCAAAAATCCTTCCGTAGTGGGTGCCTACAACGTACCTACCAAAATTTCATGTTCCTAGGTTAAACGGTTTGAGCTGGGTGTTGATGAGTCAGTCAGGACTTTTTCATATATATATATACTGTACTATATATATATATATATATATATACACACACACACATATATAGTTTTATATATATTTATATATTATACAGAGATACCATCAGATATATATATATAAATATGTACTTATAAATAAATCGAACATATTCTTCTATGTGAAAAACATGTCATGTCAAAAAAAAACATGTCAGGTTAGTGCACTTGAGAATAAGTGATTGTGTTTGCGAGTGAGTAGGGTGTGTTTTTTTTTCCACTTTTTTTGCTTCATTGATTTCTATGGGGGGAATAGGTTATTACTCAGTATTGTAGGTCTGGCTTTTTATGCTCGTCGGCTTAGCACGCAAACCAAAACAGTTTACTTTCAGCTTGTAAAACAAGCACAACCCATGCACTAAAAAACTTACTTCTAGCGCAGTTAACGCTCAAGCGGAGTGTTAAATAATGATCCATTTGTAATATGGCCCTTAATGTCTACATTTTTTTCTTAAAAATTAATTTGTTGTGGCCCATTGTCTGGTTTGAGGCAGTGCATAAGCTCTGCACCATCAGTAGGCTACTCTTATTATATACTACAGGGAGAAAGATATTTTTTTCTTATAAGTTGTTGTTAAACACCACATTTACAAAACAACTACTACAACATTAACCTGGCTATGGCTGGCTGCAATTCCTTTCAAGAAAAAAACTGTCTCTGTCTCCTTGTTTTATGACCGAGCCCGGGCATTTATGTTCATTCAGCAATCATTCATCCTTTGTTATTGTTTTAATAATACATTGCGTTAATTTATTTATACAAGATATTTTATTTTTTTTCTCAAATGTTCACACAGTTGTACTGCCATTGTCCTCCTGTTACAGGAGTCTGGTCTGAGGCCTCCCCTGTGCTATAGTTGTGAAAGTAAGTATGTCACTTATGTGAGAATGGAGAGTGTAAAACTGAGATAGGAGTGTGAGAGGAAATATGATGAAAGGGATAAGCACTCCATTAACCCGGACACGTCTACTTGAGAAGGGGACGGCATTGCACAAGCAGATGTGATCCCAGCTAGACAAGTTCACGGAAGCAAAATCGGCCTTTTAGTGTGAATGGAGAGCTAAAGGTGTGTTTATTTAATGAAAGAGGTATGAATAGACAGTAAAACCGTTTAAGCCTTGACAGGGTGTTACTGCTCACATGAATTGAAAGATGATAGTAACTTAATAGTAGCAGTAGTGCACTGGTTATTTTACAGTTACTGTTAAACTATTTAGTTACTTTTTGTATTAGTCTATTAAACTAACATACTATAGTATTTATCATACCTTATACATAATAGTTAACATACATACTAATGATTAATTATGCAGTGTGTGTCTCTCTGGCAGTGACCTGACCACATAATGTTGGACTACGACTAGTACCAATTTAATCACGTGCTAATTCAACTATTGCAAGATTTCCATTGATTGATTCGGTTAATTTATTTTTTGTGACTGACTGTAATCGAAAGTTCCATGAGGAAGCGAGTTATTCAAAAGGAATCCGTCGCCATGTTGAAAAAGCCAGCAAAATATTCCAAGAGGTTAGGTATGCATTTTTTTAAGTGTTCCTACAAAGAAAACTCTTTTTGTTTCAGTGAACGTACTGTCTGTACTGTGTAGGAACACTTCAAATACAGCCCCCCCCCCATGTACTGATAGTGCCAACGAGTGGTGATGTGGGCAGAATTTTGCTGAAGCTGCAATCCCTATTACAGAAGACACATCACCAGTCATTAGCAGTTCATGGTTGAGACTCCTTTTTAGGAATATATCAACAGACCCGATGGACTGCGAGCCTGGAAAACCCACATAGACAGTTTCTCGCCGGTCTGTCGATGTTTTGAATATTGGGGTCTGTTTGTGTGGCAGACTGTCTGCCTGCTGTGCTTTGCTGTGTGACTTATACAATGTTTGTACTTTGTATTGAACACAAGTAAGTGAGTCTAATGGCTGTGTTCTTTGTAATGGAATTAAAAGTTAAATAACAGCAAATTTAGGCCTAGATTTGGAGTTTGGCGTTAGCCGTGAAAACCAGCGCTAGAGGCCCCTAACGCTGGTTTCTTACGGACTCCGGTATTTAGAGTTCAGTTACCGACACTCAAAAATCACCCAACGCTCAAATTTCTACCGACACCTCAGATCCATATACCGGCAAAATAAACATTCACGAATCACAAAACAAATATTACACAAAGTACACTTACACTCATACAAACACTACAATATATTTATTTTTAAGATTTATTAATTTTTCATCAAAATACAAAGGATCAAAGTTGCGAGATCTCGGGTGTTAGAAAAAAAACTACACAAATCCATTTTCCCATTGACTTACATTGACACACGGGAAAAGACCCTCATATACCTACATCTAACTAATAAGATTATCACAAATATACACTCATCGATGCATACAAACAATATACACCACATGACATGCAAATTTTTTTTATTTATTACAAAAAGAACACGATTTAGTTACTTTTTCACACAAGCTCATGACGTCACTCACTTTACGAGGAAAACCAGTCTTTGAAAAAAAAAAATACCAAATTTTAGAGCCTCCATTGACTTCTATTGGGAAGACGTGCTCGTGCACGCGAAACCCACATTTCCCTAACGCACGCAAATAGCGTAGACCGAAAAACTCCAAATACCAGCGCTAGAAAATACATGCTTTTATGCGTTAGACCCAGCTATGATAAATAGATCAAGAAATGACTATTTCCCTATGGTGGACTTATGGATTGTACTTATTGAATATTCACAACACCATTAAATTGTTTCAGACTTTTATATTACATCAACTACAAATCAACATCACTAGTAACAAACTTTTTTTATCAAAATATTACATTTAAACGGACACAAAAATAATGTAAACTTTTCAGGATTCACAAACAGTACACAATGGGAAACAATTCTCATTTACCTTTATTATTGCATTTCATTTATTCAACTCATATGCTTGCAGCAACAGCATATCTACATAGGCTTAACACATGATCAGTCATGGATGCACATACATTACTTTTAACATTCACTCATACATGTGCATTCAAATGATGGGGGAAAAACACATTACATTCTCTCTAGGAATCACAAAACAGAACATATGGATTTTACTGTACTTTTAACATCATGATTCCATCACAAGAAACCATTAGGAATTACGTACAACAAGAACATCATTACACAAGATTACAGATGTCACTTTATGGGAAGGAACAACAATGCCAGACCGCTATATAGAAGTCAGCATATGTGGGACACAATCACAATATATACGTACATGTACATAACACGCATCACCCATCACGCAACCACAAAGCACACATTTAGATTTTATTCAGCACACAATAACAATGTAGCACAATACAACAACACAATGAGGATTTCAGAACTACATAGACAGGTTAATAATATCATGACGTCATTAGAAGATTCAACCATACACATCACAGATTCACGACTGTACCGCCCCTTTCAGAAATTTACCACTCAATACTACAATACAACATATACGTAAATAACAGTTTGGAACAGCATTATTAGGGAGATTTGAATGGGACAATTAATAAATATTGTCAGATCGCAAATCACTTATATATATAATACTACAGATGACAGCCGGAAGTTATTCAGCATTAGTGCGATTTGAAAGGGACGCATTCAATATTGACATCTCGGCAATCACTTATATACACAATACTACAGATGACAGCCGGAAGTTATTCATTATTAGTGCCATTTTAATGGGACGTATACAATATTGACAGCTCGGCAATCACTTATATATATAATACTACAGATGACAGCCGGAAGTTATTCAGCATTAGTGCGATTTGAAAGGGACGCATACAATATTGACATCTCGGCAATCACTTATATATACAATACTACAGATGACAGCCGGAAGTTATTCAGTATTAGTGCCATTTTAATGGGACACATACAATATTGACAGCTCGGCAATCACTTATATATACAATACTACAGATGGCAGACGGGAAGTTCTGAATTCTTATTGCGATTTTAAAGGGACGCATACAATATTGACAGCTCGGCAATCACTTATATATACAATATTACAGATGACAGCCGGAAGTTCTTCAGTATTAGTGCCATTTGAATGGGACGCATACAATATTGACAGCTCGGCAATCACTTATATATACAATACTACAGATGACAGTCGGAAGTTCTTCAGTATTAGTGCCATTTGAATGGGACGTATACAATATTGACAGCTCGGCAATCACTTATATATACAATACTACAGATGGCAGACGGGAAGTTCTGAATTCTTATTTCGATTTTAAAGGGACGCATACAATATTGACAGCTCGGCAATCACTTATATATACAATACTACAGATGGCAGACGGGAAGTTCTGAATTATTATTGCGATTTTAAAGGGACGCATACAATATTGACAGCTCGGCAATCACTTATATATACAATACAACAGATGGCAGATGGGAAGTTCTGAATTATTATTGCGATTTTAAAGGGACGCATACAATATTGACAGCTCGGCAATCACTTATATATACAATACTACAGATGACAGCCGGAAGTTATTCAGTATTAGTGCCATTTTAAAGGGATGCATACAATATTGACTGCTCGGCAATCACTTATATATATACAATACTACAGATGACAGCCGGAAGTTATTCAGTATTAGTGCCATTTTAAAGGGACGCATACAATAGTGACAGCTCGGCAATCACTTATATATACAATACTACAGATGACAGCCGGAAGTTATTCAGTATTAGTGCCATTTTAAAGGGACGCATACAATATTGACTGCTCGGCAATCATATATATACAATACTACAGATGGCAGATGTTACTTTATCGTTTACAAACAATATTGCAGCAACATTGATCGATCACATTCGATGCACATTATACACAACTATGCACTTTCATTCATGTTAGCCTGGACGTGTGCTTGTTACTATAAGATCGCGTTTAAGAAATATTGATTACGCATATGATCAAACATTACAAACATGCACTGTATGTGTGATATTTGACACTTTCACATTGAGATTCATTGTTGGAAAACAACATTTCAGCAAACAACAAAAATACGCCCACTGTGAAAGCATTCGCGCCGCTCACATACAAACAAGTGAATACAATTAGCAATCATTACAAACTCACTATCATTGGACTAATTGTACTATAAATCCCCCAAACAACATGGCCAAAGCATCACTTGTGATCCACATCAGATCAAGTGCATACCTTGTTACGCTGTTTTGAAAGATGGATGACGATGACATGGTAGACACTGCTGGTGCTGCTATTGGAGAACTAGCTGTTGATCGAATCAGGCAGCCTCGGCGGCTCAGACTGAGACGAAGGGGTCGTCTGGTTCGAGGTCCTCCTGTCTACAGGGTGAGACCCACCTTGGAAAACATGAGCGACTTTGAGGTTTATGATAAGTATCGGCTCAATCGCGAACAGCTCATTGGCCTTTACGATCTTCTTAAACCTCATTTGGAGCCACGTATAAGAATAAGGACTGCTGTTCCCGCCATGAGTAAGATGCTAAGCTGTCTATAAGTCCTGGCCTCCGGGAGTTTTCAATCCGGAGAAATGTACATGCATGGCCTGGCTCAAGGTACATTCTCTGTGGTGTTTGATAACTTTCTGGACGCCATGGTACGTATCAGTAAGCAATACATAGGATTCCCACAGAATGATGGTGATTGGAGGCGCCTGAAGCGGGAATTCTTTGATATTGCTGAATTGCCCAATGTCTTGGGAGCCATTGATTGTACCCACATTGCGCTGCGTGCTCCAATTGATGACTTGCCCTTCAGAAATCGCAAACATTTTCATAGCCTCAACGTGCAGTATGTTTGTGACGCACGGATGAGGATTATGCATGTGTGTGCGAATTTTGGAGGGGCTAGTCATGATGCCCGCATCCTCTCTCTGTCGTCCCTGTGGAGACCATTTGAGGAAAGACAAATGCCCCCTGGTTATCTCGTTGGTGAGTATTTGTGCACAACATGCTTAATTAGTTTGACAATTGCCACTGTAGTTTTAAAATGTTAGCGTAATGTTCAGCTATCGGATGCAATTTAACCATTTATTTTATTTTCCCGCTAATGTCTACTTTTAGTTCAATGCAGATATGTAGCATGTCTTACCTTAAATGCTCAGATAGAGAATGCAATGTAACCATTTAGTTTGCATTTTACACAAGGTTTGGTTTAGGAAAAATACGCATATGTAGCATGTCTTAGCTGAAATGGGAAGATATTAGCTAATGCAATTTAACCATGTCATTGTCTCTTTCCGCTAATGTCTTTTAGTTCAATGCAGATATGTAGCATGTCTTACCTTAAATGCTCAGATAGAGAATGCAATGTAACCATTTAGTTTGCATTTTACACAAGGTTTGGTTTAGGAGAAATACGCATATGTAGCATGTCTTAGCTGAACTGGGAAGATATTAGCTAATGCAATTTAACCATGTCATTGTCTCTTTCCGCTAATGTCTACTTTTAGTTCAATGCAGATATGTAGCATGTCTTACCTTAAATGCTCAGATAGAGAATGCAATGTAACCATTTAGTTTGCATTTTACACAAGGTTTGGTTTAGTAGAAATATGCATATGTAGCATGTCTTAGCTGAACTGGGAAGATATTAGCTAATGCAATTTAACCATGTCATTGTCTCTTTCCGCTAATGTCTACTTTTAGTTCAATGCAGATATGTAGCATGTCTTACCTTAAATGCTCAGATAGAGAATGCAATGTAACCATTTAGTTTGCATTTTACACAAGGTTTGGTTTAGTAGAAATATGCATATGTAGCATGTCTTAGCTGAAATGGCAAGATATTAGCTAATGCAATTTAACCATGTCATTGTCTCTTTCCGCTAATGTCTTTTAGTTCAATGCAGATATGTAGCATGTCTTACCTTAAATGCTCAGATAGAGAATGCAATGTAACCATTTCGTTGCCATTTTACACAAGGTCTGGTTTAGGAGAAATACGCATATGTAGCATGTCTTAGCTGAAATGGGAAGATAGAGAATAATATTGAACTAGATTATTCTTTTACAAAATAAACATTTGTTAGTGGATTATCGTGTACAAAAATTTTTATTGGACTCCAAATACTATTTTGAGGATTCTGTTTGAATTATGTTCTGTTCATAATTTATAGGTGATTCTGGGTACATGAGCCGGCCTTGGCTCATTACCCCCTTGCGTAGCCCGACTGATGTGTCTGAGGAGCGCTACAATAGGGCTCATAAGAGAACCAGGGCGGTGGTTGAACGGATGTTCAGGCTCCTGAAGATGAGGTTCAGGTGCCTGGACAGGTCGGGAGGAGCCCTCCAGTACAACCCAAAGAAGGTGGCTAAGATCGTTGTAGCCTGTAGCATCCTGCATAATATTGCACAGCGGGCTGGGATGCTGCAGGGCATCCCGGCCCACCGAAACCTCCTCAGAGATGAGGAGGATGATCCTGTTCTAGAAGGGCCATTCCGGGACGAGGGGCTCAATGTCAGAGCAGACATCATCAACCGCCACTTTAGACGGTAAATAATAGAAGTTAGACTGGAGTATTGTCAATAGATGTGAACTCTAGGGAAATGACAAGTAGAGAATTGTGCAAACATGTTAGGATTGTTCATCAAATGCTAAAAATGTGTTTCATTTATTAATATAGGTGATGCTCTGGGCATTGGGTCCTGTAGCGAGTCTTCGCCACCTGGTTTTTAAAGAGGACTTCAGCTGGTAAGTATAAATGTATGGACTGTTGCTGGCATGCATTGTACACAAATACATCATATGGCATACATTTTGTAAACTAGTATTTAGTTTACACATTACTTAAAATGTAAATACTCAGAAAGGGATCCTCTAGCATAACTATCCTCTATCATGACTATGGTTCAATGTCACACATTAGAGGTTCGTTATGCTCAATATGACTCATCTTCACACTTGATAGAACATAACACAAGATGCTACACACGCTTAGTAAGCTAGTGACAGAAATGTATTATGAAATGGGGGGTGGTAGAGGGGTACAGAACTGATTCACACACTTGTAGTAATTTTTATTAAACTTTTTCTGCCATTAGGGAACTGACTTAATCTAAAGACTGAAAGGGAAGAATTAGAAGCCTGACAGTGAAGATTGCCCAGACTGACAGTGGAAAAAGCCAAGATTGAAATTGAAGTATACCAATGGGATCATGTCTGGCATTATCTTTCCAATCTGCTGACCTTGAAAACCATACAAAGACATGTTCACATGGTAAGTGCCAACTATTTGATAGAATACGGCTGTGGAGGCATCCTATTGGAGACACTTAGATTATTTTGTAATTTTTAGATGGTATTTCACAGTCCTCTATTTTTGAACTGATGAATAAGACACCTATTGAAGATCAACTGTTTACCCCGGAATTGACTTTCAAAGACCATGCATTATCCAGGTTGGTGTACCAATGCATGCTAGTTAAGAATCACAGGAAGAATGTTGAATATTAGTAGCTTACATACATTAGTCATATTTAATTCATAATTAGATATTTAGGGATCACAATCAGACACTTAGATGATTTTACTTTTTTAGATGGTATTTCAGTCCTCTATTTTATGAACTGATGAATAAGACACCTATTGAAGATCAACTGTTTACCCCTGAATTGACTTTCAAAGACCATGCATTATCCAGGTTGGTGTACCAATGCATGCTAGTTAAGAATCACAGGAAGAATGTTGAATATTAGTAGCTTACATACATTAGTCATATTTAATTCATAATTAGATATTTAGGGATCACAATCAGACACTTAGATGATTTTACTTTTTTAGATGGTATTTCAGTCCTCTATTTTATGAACTGATGAATAAGACACCTATTGAAGATCAACTGTTTACCCCTGAATTGACTTTCAAAGACCATGCATTATCCAGGTTGGTGTACCAATGCATGCTAGTTAAGAATCACAGGAAGAATGTTGAATATTAGTAGCTTACATACATTAGTCATATTTAGTTCATAATTAGATATTTAGGGATCACAATCAGAAAAAGGTATACATATTATAGTTGATATAGAGGTATTTGAATGGACATGAAATATTACATTTATGTTCAGCATACATATATATTATTGAAATGTGATATACATTATTATGTAAAATTAGAAATTCAGATATTTAAATTTAATTTTTATTACACAATATAATGGTGTATGTTTATTTTATTTATTTTTAAATTTAATTAATAAATATCTTGATAAAATGTTGAACAAAGTTAGAGCATAGACACAAGATGATTGTAAATGTATTTTATGAATATTTGACAACGTGTGTATTAACTTTGTTAAAATTTTCTTTTTAAATTTCAGATTGTCATCTGATGACTTCCAGGAATATATTTTTTGTTTTTGTTTCAGAAACTTTTAATTTTTTAAATGGTAATAATAAACATTTTATTATTAAATACACTCTTTTGAACAGATTATAATAAATATCCATATAATCTGTCAATAAAAAACAATTTGACTCCCATGACTGGTAGTTGGCTATTTGACAAGCACATGCATAAGATCAAATAATGCATTAATTTTTGAAAATCCACTGATTCAGAGAATATTAAATTAAACTATCTTTTTTAAATTAATTGGGGAGTGAGATCCATCGATGCTTTTCTTTTGAAATTCTTAGATGTTAAAAAAATTTCGGATATGTAGTCAAAATTTGACATAAATTATTTTGTTTCACTTTTAAGAAGGGGAAGTGGTTCAATTACATTAAAGTGACAGTGTTGTTGAATGTAAAATTAATTTTATAAGATCTTGAATCTTCCTTAGGTATCTCAAAACATTATTTTCTAAACTTTTTTAATTTTTACATTTATAAATGGTAGGTCATTTAACTTCATATTTTTCACAAGCTAGTTATTGGATGCCAGGTTAATATATTTAATTTTCTAGTGGAGTCATTTAACTATAGTTATTAATATTATGTAGTTTTTAAAATCTTACCTCTTGGGTTAGACATCACATATCTATATATAATTTTCATTCCCCTTTAGTTTATTTTGACAATGTTAAATCAACATTCCAAATGTTTTTGTCCTTAAAGGGACATTCACAAGGTATATTGTGTATTGATTTTTAAAAAATTCATAAAAGAATTTAAACATTTATAAACATTTTTCACAAGCTAGTTATTGGATGCCAGGTTAATATATTTAATTTTCTAGTGGAGTCATTTAACTATAGTTATTAATATTATGTAGTTTTTAAAATCTTACCTCTTGGGTTAGACATCACATATCTATATATAATTTTCATTCCCCTTTAGTTTATTTTGACAATGTTAAATCAACATTCCAAATGTTTTTGTCCTTAAAGGGACATTCACAAGGTATATTGTGTATTGATTTTTAAAAAATTCATAAAAGAATTTAAACATATTTAGAAAGTACTATAGAATTACATTCGGTCTTTAAATATACTTAGAAAAAGATACATCAATGCACATATCTTAGTCAATTACATAAGGCATCTATGTGCAACCAACAATCAGCATCAAAATAGCCTATGCAGATATGTATTTAATCCAAGAATATATATAATTACAATCTAATGATTGAATACCAAAACATATTAAGTTGTTCAAATATTATAATCTTATCCAAAATGCACACATAACATATAGCTTAATGTCCCTCTAAGCTGAAGACTCCGAAATACATCCTTTACAATATATATTTCAGTCAGTGTGTAAAACAATCCAGAAGTTAATCTAAATATGCTTTACTCATATATTATACTAATTTAGCAAAAGGAAGGTGCCTAGGTTTCTGATTTTTCAAGCATTATTGTGAAATGTCTCTTTAAAGGGACATGAACTCAAAATATACTTAAAGGGAGACAGTTAAAAAATTAATGATTTATACATTCTGAATGAGTATTCTATTTTAAGCAACTTTAAAAATTGTCTCATATTATGAATGTTCCTTGTGATGTTGCTATCATTAATTTAAAAATAAGGCATTAAATAGATAGTTTATTTGCTTCAGTACTCTGGACAGAACTTGGTTTTTTTGGTTGGATTAATTTATCCAACAATCATCAAGGACAACCCAGGTTTTTTGCAACAATTGTCCGTAATCTAAAATATCATTATTGATTTGCAAAGAAAGATAACAAGATAATTCTTAACATTTGAGAATCAGATTAAATTATAAAGTTGCTTAACATTTCATTCTCAATCTGAATCACGAACGCTAAATTTGTTTGGACAGTGTCCCTTTAAGAGATTTAAAGAGTGTATTTACTTCTCTTCTTATCTTGACATACTTTGCTTGAAAAGCATATCGAGATAGGCTCAGTAGATGAAGATTGGTGGATGCACAGAGATGCCTTATGTGATTGGCTCAACCATGTGCATTTAAATTTCTTCTGTTGAGGATATCTAAATACTAAGATAAATTGATTTACATTTTAAAGTCTAAACAATTTTCTATCTCTACAGATCATTTGATACAATTGTTTGTTTGTAATGTCTATTTAAAAATAAAGACGCCATTGCACAATAACATATATGAGCAGTTCAGACAAATACAAGCTCGAGGTTTATTTACTAATAACAAACAAACCTGTAGTTTAACATTTATAAACAGATTATCCAAGTTACTGACATTATAACCTGAATTTGAACATTCAGAAATATTGCGTGGGAAACGCATCTTGAAACACCAGATTAGCATCTTTAAACATTAGAGTCTAATGTCACACAATAGCACACAATCAATGTGCATTATGAAATACATTTAATAGAGCAATATCAATACTTCACAATAAGTAAAGAAATGGATTTTATGAACAATAAAGACATACAATATTAAATGTGTATTTGTATTAAAGAAACAGACCGTTATTAAACCGAAAAATGTATACAACATTTAATAATGTGACAATATTAGATTTTAAATAGAATTTTATCATTAATATTTAACGGATCACGGATATTAAATCTGCGTCACACATATCTGCATGACATGCCCATGAGTTACAAATAAGTCTACATGAAAAATGAAGTTACAGCACCACCAGGAGGTATGTGTAAGGAAGTTACTAAGATATGAAACATTAAGGAACGGCCAATCAGAGTTCATCACACAAACACAACTTGAGTCAGGATGGTCTCACAGACATTCTAACAATATTTCAAACTTTTATCCAATCAGATGTACAGATAACTTGTCCCATGGTGCATCTCATGTTTACTTCACCATATAAAAGTCCATTACACATTGCCATCTTTGTCAGTTCTCTAATGCCTGCAGGCGTACTGTATATATAATTTATATATATATCCAGCATATCTGAAAACCCCGCAGGCATTTCAGATCCCAGGTTCACCAAGCAGGAGAGCGCTGCACTGGTCCATGCCGTCAAGGACTTTTATCCCCAGCTGTTTGGGAACAAGAGGAGATTGACAGATGCGCCAGAGTGTGTGACGTCCAGAGGAGCCAGGATCAAATCATGAGGAGATTCGGAGATATGAGGTTGCGCTTAACAAAAAAAGTCAACCTCATAAGGGACTGGGTACAAGCCCGTAAAAGAGGGGGCCAAAGAAAGGCCCCGCCGAAACTATACCTACTCCCTTATGAGGTGACTTTATGCGAGCTCCTCAATCTCCGGGTCCCCAAAAGATTTAGATCCTCGCCATCCTCGGCCTCCTCTTCTTCCCTCCCAGCTGCGGGATCTGAAAGTCCTGACGCGGGGGCCAGGGCAGCTGCTTCTCCGTCCGGTGGCCTGGGAGGAGATGATGGAGAATCTGAACCAGGTAACTATCGAACTTCATATAATATCTTAATATTTTAATTTTTTTTAAAAATGTGTATATAGTCAGATACTAAACCTATACACTACATATGATGTTTAGATATCTGATTTTAGATTAGTGACACATGAAATAGGAATGATGTTTCTTGCGCTCTACAGAATATGCGTCACAGAGCGAAAATGGAATTGCGCATACACGTTAACATGGGTTTGCTGTAAGTGGCATTGCTTTACACATGTTGGTCAAATGACGGATGCGTAATCCCGCTTGGAATCATTGCGCAATGATCGCGAAAATGGAATTGCGCATACACGTTAACATGGGTTTGCTGTAAGTGGCATTGCTTTACACATGTTGGTCAAATGACGGATGCGTAATTCCGCTTGGAATCACTGCGCAATGATCGCGAAAATGGAATTGCGCATACACGTTAACATGGGTTTGCTGTAAGTGGCATTGCTTTACACATGTTGGTCAAATGACGGATGCGTAATTCCGCTTGGAATCATTGCGCAATGATCGCGAAAATGGAATTGCGCATACATGTTAACATGGGTTTGCTGTAAGTGGCATTGCTTTACACATGTTGGTCAAATGACGGATGCGTAATTCCGCTTGGAATCATTGCGCAATGATCGCGAAAATGGAATTGCGCATACACGTTAACATGGGTTTGCTGTAAGTGGCATTGCTTTACACATGTTGGTCAAAATGAAATGTGAATTATTATATATGTGAAGAATACAGTATTCTTATTTTCAATATTAAACATAATAAAAAAATAAAAAAGCAGAATACAAAAAAATTATATCAAATGCCCATCAATTGATGAGAATGAAATAACACAAAAAAATAATTTAAGCTACAGTAAACAACACAACTGATTGAAAATAAGAGTACAGGATATATTTATCATGAATTTAATTGAGGAAACAATTAACTCATAGGACTACCAAAGGATTAATAGTTTTTAATTGGTTTGCTAATAATGTAAAGATTTTAAACATGGCATGATTTGTATTAATGATATCCAATCCTCATTTAATATATTACAGATCTGGATGTTGGTGCTGGATCCTCAAGGCAGGGCTTGTCACAGTATGGTATGTCTCATTTTAATTGACATTTGTCTTAGAAACATGGACAGAACATTACATACTAAATCCACAATGTTCAATATTTATATGTATCTGCAAAATGGATTTTAAAATGTTTTGCAAATAAGAATAAATAAAACAAAAAAATAGGATTACATTGTAAGACTACTCTGATTTTGTTTGGAATTTAAGATATCCCATCTATTCTGGATGTCTTAATTTTAATGTAAGATTCTTTGAATGTTCAATTTATATTCTTCCCTTGTGTATTGCTTAATCTTATTTGTATACATTTTTTTAAAAATACACACACTTTTGTATATGTTTAGATTTTAAAAATATAGATTCCATTTTTGAAATTGATCACGTCATTTAAGGGACATGCAAACTAAATTTTACATAGAATGATTTTTAAACGTGATTTTATTGTTTTGTTTAAACATTTTATGCGCTACATTGGTTCAGTCTATTGTTTTAGTTCTTTTAAAAAAAATGGATTTTGGTTTAGGTTAAACAATGCATTACTGGTATTATCCGGCTGTTTTTTTATGCATAAATTGGCATTTTTCCAAAAGTTAAAATCATGTGTTCAGATAACAGTAGTACATAGTTTAAAAAAGTATACAATTACACATTTAGAGCTTCATGTCCCTTTAATAGATGAAAATTAAATAATTCTTAGGATATCCTTAAATAACATATTAGATTGGAATTGCATGCTCAATCCCATTCATTACATCAACATATGGAGTAAAGAATTCATTAACACCAACATTGTCAAATCAATATATTTTTATATTAAAGGGACACTGAGCTAAAATTATTAATGTTGTCATTCAGATAGAGCATGCAATATTAATCAACATTTAAATGTAATACTATAATCATATGTGAAATATTCTATTGCTAAATGTATTTTAAAATCAAGAATGTACGTTTATCTGCAGCTCAATTTTGGTTGACCAACCTGGGTTTTGATTGATGATTGGTGGATACCTTCAACAAACAATATTTATTGAATCCAATATTGCTTATCTGCATTTAAGATTAAAATGTAGCAACATTCCAATTATAATAGGAGTCAATGTAAAATCATTTGGAACAGTTTGAACAGTGAAATCAATGATTGAAATAAATCATGTCAGTGTCCCTTTAATAAACAATAGATTCATTCATCTTTACATTCTTTGGATTAGACAATATTGATATATAATTCACATATTCACTGTTGGAGTTACTTTATAGATATTAGCATACTCTAACAGCACCATAATTACATATTTGTACTAATCAATTTGGTTTTGTATTGTGATAAATATGTGTTGTGTCCTAAACAAGATTACTGTACATTGCACAAATGGCTCGATGTGCCACATGTCTTTGTTTATATTTGTCAACAGCTGTTATTCAAAATGTGGTTTGTGTGTATTCTTTTAAGAACATTGATCAATGGATATATTTAGATATGCAATAGCATCGTATGAGATGATTTTGATGTCTAATATAGTCAGAAATTAAACATATGTTCAATACATCATTTTTAACAGAATCCCCTTGATTCAATCAAGCATTTTTTGGGATAATGACTGGTCTATTCTTCACATTTTCAAGTTGATTATTCTTAAAAATCGCTACAGATGTGATTTAGTGCTATCCCAAATGTGTTCACTAATATATATCTATATCATTCATAGAGAGAGTTGGTGTGGGGAGCCCTGAGGAATCCAGCACTGACACAGAGCCGCATTTGCGGTCTTCTGGTAAGTCCATTGACTCATTTATATGTCATTGAAGGTGTATTGGTAATCAATATTATGAGCATGATTCTCATGAAGCATAACATTTGAAACAAACATATAATTTACTCCTCGGATTATATATTAATTTTCTTGGAATATTGAAAGATTAATAATTAAAACTTTCTTAGTCTACACCTTTGTTATTCAGAAGATGTATAGCATATGTTTGTTTCCATGTTCATTTTTGACAACAATCATCAAGTGATACACACATGAGAAATCTTAAATGTTCTATGTACTATGCTTTAATGATTTTAAAATTAATACAAACAATAAATTGAAAATCTGAATCATTGAGAATAACAAATTTAATGTCATTTGTATGCTCCATCAAAATGATGTAAATCATAACTTTGGGTGTGTATATCTTTAATGCAACATTGATGTGTGTCTTTGAGCAACAGTAACATATGTTATAATATCTGATCTTAACGTGTACACATGTTATGTTTTACAGAGATTGATTTAACATGTGTGACGGAGGAGGAAGAGGCTGCCTTGAAGTCTGATGGTATGTGAAATATATCTATCATGTTTACAACATGTTGCTTTATTGGAAATCATTTTATTGAAGACATTCAAAGTCTACAGCTTTTGCACTTTAAAAAGGAATATTATTTGTCTGTTCAAATACACTACTGCCCCCTTTCTATATCAGGCAGCATGAAAATATGCTTGCATGTTTTTTTTTTAATTTTATTTATAATTCATGCCATCATTATGTCACATGCATATTCCAGGCCAAACCACAATAATAATGTTATAATTGTACAGACAGTCATTGATATTCATCTGAGTGCCTATATGCATACCATATCCTCATTTCATAATTGTTTAGAAATTCAAACACACTTCTAAGTATATTGAAAACATAATCAATTTTAAATGCGTTGATTTGATTTCATGATGTAGGAGATGTTAATATATTTGTATTATTTATTTCAGATGGATCCTCCACCTCTGGTCATCTGTTTTCCGCCCCTGCCCAGTCCCCTGGCCAGTCACAGACCCCTGCCCAGGCCCAGACCCCTGCCCAGGCCCAGACCCCTGCCCAGGCCCCTGCCCAGAACCCTGCCCAGGCCCAGACTCCTGCCCAGGCCCAGACTCCTGCCCAGGCCCAGACCCCTGCCCAGGCCCAGACCCCTGCCGGCCCTTCCCATTTGTCCTTTCCTGTCCCTCCCAAAAAACGGCCCTTCGTCCCCCTTCGCCGCTCTCCCTGTATTATGGGCCGTACAGCTACCCCAGCTGCCCAGACCCCAACTCACCACTCCCCAGCTGTACGGCCTACCCCGGAGCAGCAGCTCATCCCTCCCCAACCCAATCCCATCCCTCCCCAATCCAATCCCATCCCTCCCCCCTGTCTCAACCTTCATTGTCCTGGGTGTCGGATTGTCCTTCCCAGGCACAGCTGTAAGTATCATTCAAAATCCACATTATAAGATACTTAAAGGTACACTGAAGGCAAATTGTTTCTATTGTGATTCAAATAGAGCATGCAATGTTAATCAAATTTATAATTTACTACTCTTATCAATTATTCTTCATTCTCTTGCTATCTTTATTTAAACAAAGAAATGCCTAGAATTAATTTTAAATAGAAAATAATTGTGGACATAATTTCTTTATTGTTGGATGAATGTATCCATCAACCAGCAGGGACAACCAAAGTTGATAAACAAATATGACCTCCCCTATAAACCTACATTCTTGCATTCAAAATCTAGCTAGAGAATTCAAACATTTAAAGAATATGTGTAATTTTTTAATATTTGTAATGTCATGCTCTATCTGAATCAGTCAATTAAATATTTAGGTTCAGTGTCCCTTTAATTTGATATCACTACATATACCAATCACCACTACTTGGATCCAACAATTTATGTACAAATGTTGATACATTATCTCTTGTCTAACTCAGTGGGAATGTAATTTCTTCAGGTTGCTATGTTTACACAGCTTGTCCTCAACGCCAAAATGTTTAAGGATAGGTGTGCCTACCACAGTATAATTAAAATATTTAAATTGCTAATGTAAGTACTATGTAAATCCTTTAACAAGATTTTATACACTCAAGCTGTATAAGTGGATCATCGAAAACCAATTAAAGGGGACAACATGTTTGAGTAAACTGTCCCTTTAATGATTTCGGTCTGTCTGAATAACATATTTAATGTGTAAAGAATCAATTTTAACAAATTTATGTAAAGAATGATTTGTCTTTATGATGACAATGTATCTTTGCTTATTTTTTCTTCTGTTGTGTAATTATCCTTAATATTTGATTTATTCTTTATTTTAGGCTGTGACTCAGCATGGCTCATGCTAGAAGGTATAGCACAAGTAGAGCAGGCCGTGTTGAGGAGCGCAGCTGTCCTGAGAGGGATGAACGACACCATGCAGGCCCAGCTCCGGGTTCAGGATTTGACTCTGCGTCAAATCATGCTATTAAATTCAAGGCCTGAATCTGGAGCTGGACATGCACAGGACGATGAAGAGGATGACCAGTAAGTGGAGGATCTGGAGATGCTCCAAGGTCGCAGATAAGAATCCTCCGTCCACATGTTGATGTTTTTGTTATTGTTGCCATTTGGCCTTTTTTAAGTTTATTGTTGTACCTGTTGCACTCTTTTACCTTGTCATATGGCTCCAATGGGGCTATGGTGGCCCTTGGCAACTCTCTTCATGGACTGTGATGCACTCTGTTACCTTGTCATATATCTACAATAGGGCTATGCTGGCCCTTGGCAACTCTCTTCATGGACTGTGATGCACTCTGTTACCTTGTCATATATCTACAATGGGGCTATGGTGGCCCTTGGCAACTCTCTTCATGGACTGTGATGCACTCTGTTACCTTGTCATATATCTACAATGGGGCTATGGTGGCCCTTGGCAACTCTCTTCATGGACTGTGATGCACTCTGTTACCTTGTCATATGGATCCAATGGGGCTATGGTGGCCCTTGGCAACTCTCTTCATGGACTGTGATGCACTCTGTTACCTTGTCATATATCTACAATGGGGCTAAGGTGGCCCTTGGCAACTCTCTTCATGGACTGTGATGCACTCTGTTACCTTGTCATATATCTACAATGGGGCTATGGTGGCCCTTGGCAACTCTCTTCATGGACTGTGATGCACTCTGTTACCTTGTCATATGGCTCCAATGGGGCTATGGTGGCCCTTGGCAACTCTCTTCATGGACTGTGATGCACTCTGTTACCTTGTCATATGGCTCCAATGGGGCTATGGTGGCCCTTGGCAACTCTCTTCATGGACTGTGATGCACTCTGTTACCTTGTCATATGGCTCCAATGGGGCTATGGTGGCCCTTGGCAACTCTCTTCATGGACTGTGATGCACTCTGTTACCTTGTCATATATCTACAATGGGGCTATGCTGGCCCTTGGCAACTCTCTTCATGGACTGTGATGCACTCTGTTACCTTGTCATATATCTACAATGGGGCTATGGTGGCCCTTGGCAACTCTCTTCATGGACTGTGATGCACTCTGTTACCTTGTCATATGGCTCCAATGGGGCTATGGTGGCCCTTGGCAACTCTCTTCATGGACTGTGATGCACTCTGTTACCTTGTCATATGCTCCAATGGGGCTATGGTGGCCCTTGGCAACTCTCTTCATGGACTGTGATGCACTCTGTTACCTTGTCATATGGCTCCAATGGGGCTATGGTGGCCCTTGGCAACTCTCTTCATGGACTGTGATGCACTCTGTTACCTTGTCATATATCTACAGTGGGGCTAGGCTGGCCCTTGGCAACTCTCTTCATGGACTGTGATGCACTCTGTTACCTTGTCATATATCTACAATGGGGCTATGGTGGCCCTTGGCAACTCTCTTCATGGACTGTGATGCACTCTGTTACCTTGTCATATATCTACAATGGGGCTATGGTGGCCCTTGGCAACTCTCTTCAGGGACTGTGATGCACTCTGTTACCTTGTCATATATCTACAATGGGGCTATGGTGGCCCTTGGCAACTCTCTTCATGGACTGTGATGCACTCTGTTACCTTGTCATATGGCTCCAATGGGGCTATGGTGGCCCTTGGCAACTCTCTTCATGGACTGTGATGCACTCTGTTACCTTGTCATATATCTACAATGGGGCTATGGTGGCCCTTGGCAACTCTCTTCATGGACTGTGATGCACTCTGTTACCTTGTCATATGGCTCCAATGGGGCTATGGTGGCCCTTGGCAACTCTCTTCATGGACTGTGATGCACTCTGTTACCTTGTCATATGGCTCCAATGGGGCTATGGTGGCCCTTGGCAACTCTCTTCATGGACTGTCTCTGTGTATCCTCTTTTTATAAATAAAAATCATGTCCCTTTAAGTGATGGTGAGCACAATTGTTAATGAATGTATTTCCATTTCTAAAGCGTTTTTGTCCTTTTTACATGAACAAGGACATATAATCTTAATAATAAACAATCTTATTGTAATGTTGACAGCACATGTATTTAATTTTCTATTCTATCTTATTGTAAAAGTGTAACCAAATCAATCTCTGTGTGTAATGCGCATATTTTATATGAGGAATATGTTTTTCAAAATATTGTCATGGACTGTGATGCACTCTGTTACCTTGTCATATGGCTCCAATGGGGCTATGGTGGCCCTTCGCAACTCTCTTCATGGACTGTGATGCACTCTGTTACCTTGTCATATATCTACAATGGGGCTATGGTGGCCCTTGGCAACTCTCTTCATGGACTGTGATGCACTCTGTTACCTTGTCATATATCTACAATGGGGCTATGGTGGCCCTTGGCAACTCTCTTCATGGACTGTGATGCACTCTGTTACCTTGTCATATATCTACAATGGGGCTATGGTGGCCCTTGGCAACTCTCTTCAGGGACTGTGATGCACTCTGTTACCTTGTCATATATCTACAATGGGGCTATGGTGGCCCTTGGCAACTCTCTTCATGGACTGTGATGCACTCTGTTACCTTGTCATATGGCTCCAATGGGGCTATGGTGGCCCTTGGCAACTCTCTTCATGGACTGTGATGCACTCTGTTACCTTGTCATATATCTACAATGGGGCTATGGTGGCCCTTGGCAACTCTCTTCATGGACTGTGATGCACTCTGTTACCTTGTCATATGGCTCCAATGGGGCTATGGTGGCCCTTGGCAACTCTCTTCATGGACTGTGATGCACTCTGTTACCTTGTCATATGGCTCCAATGGGGCTATGGTGGCCCTTGGCAACTCTCTTCATGGACTGTCTCTGTGTATCCTCTTTTTATAAATAAAAATCATGTCCCTTTAAGTGATGGTGAGCACAATTGTTAATGAATGTATTTCCATTTCTAAAGCATTTTTGTCCTTTTTACATGAACAAGGACATATAATCTTAATAATAAACAATCTTATTGTAATGTTGACAGCACATGTATTTAATTTTCTATTCTATCTTATTGTAAAAGTGTAACCAAATCAATCTCTGTGTGTAATTCGCATATTTTATATGAGGAATATGTTTTTCAAAATATTGTCATGGACTGTGATGCACTCTGTTACCTTGTCATATGGCTCCAATGGGGCTATGGTGGCCCTTGGCAACTCTCTTCATGGACTGTGATGCACTCTGTTACCTTGTCATATATCTAGAATGGCGCTATGGTGGCCCTTGGCAACTCTCTTCATGGACTGTGATGCACTCTGTTACCTTGTCATATGGCTCCAATGGGGCTATGGTGGCCCTTGGCAACTCTCTTCATGGACTGTGATGCACTCTGTTACCTTGTCATATATCTACAATGGGGCTATGGTGGCCCTTGGCAACTCTCTTCATGGACTGTGATGCACTCTGTTACCTTGTCATATATCTACAATGGGGCTATGGTGGCCCTTGGCAACTCTCTTCATGGACTGTGATGCACTCTGTTACCTTGTCATATGGCTCCAATGGGGCTATGGTGGCCCTTGGCAACTCTCTTCATGGACTGTGATGCACTCTGTTACCTTGTCATATATCTACAATGGGGCTATGGTGGCCCTTGGCAACTCTCTTCATGGACTGTGATGCACTCTGTTACCTTGTCATATATCTACAATGGGGCTATGGTGGCCCTTGGCAACTCTCTTCATGGACTGTGATGCACTCTGTTACCTTGTCATATGGCTCCAATGGGGCTATGGTGGCCCTTGGCAACTCTCTTCATGGACTGTGATGCACTCTGTTACCTTGTCATATATCTACAATGGGGCTATGGTGGCCCTTGGCAACTCTCTTCATGGACTGTGATGCACTCTGTTACCTTGTCATATGGCTCCAATGGGGCTATGGTGGCCCTTGGCAACTCTCTTCATGGACTGTGATGCACTCTGTTACCTTGTCATATATCTACAATGGGGCTATGGTGGCCCTTGGCAACTCTCTTCATGGACTGTGATGCACTCTGTTACCTTGTCATATGGCTCCAATGGGGCTATGGTGGCCCTTGCAACTCTCTTCATGGACTGTGATGCACTCTGTTACCTTGTCATATGGCTCCAATGGGGCTATGGTGGCCCTTGGCAACTCTCTTCATGGACTGTGATGCACTCTGTTACCTTGTCATATGGCTCCAATGGGGCTATGGTGGCCCTTGGCAACTCTCTTCATGGACTGTGATGCACTCTGTTACCTTGTGATATATCTACAATGGGGCTATGGTGGCCCTTGGCAACTCTCTTCATGGACTGTGATGCAATCTGTTACAATCTGTTACCTTGTCATATATCTACAATGGGGCTATGGTGGCCCTTGGCAACTCTCTTCATGGACTGTGATGCACTCTGTTACCTTGTCATATGGCTCCAATGGGGCTATGGTGGCCCTTGGAAACTCTCTTCATGGACTGTGATGCACTCTGTTACCTTGTCATATATCTACAATGGGGCTATGGTGGCCCTTGGCAACTCTCTTCATGGACTGTGATGCACTCTGTTACCTTGTCATATGGCTCCAATGGGGCTATGGTGGCCCTTGGCAACACTCTTCATGGACTGTGATGCACTCTGTTACCTTGTCATATATCTACAGTGGGGCTATCGTGGCCCTTGGCAACTCTCTTCATGGACTGTGATGCACTCTGTTACCTTGTCATATGGCTCCAATGGGGCTATGGTGGCCCTTGGCAACTCTCTTCATGGACTGTGATGCACTCTGTTACCTTGTCATATATCTACAATGGGGCTATGGTGGCCCTTGGCAACTCTCTTCAGGGACTGTGATGCACTCTGTTACCTTGTCATATATCTACAATGGGGCTATGGTGGCCCTTGGCAACTCTCTTCATGGACTGTGATGCACTCTGTTACCTTGTCATATGGCTCCAATGGGGCTATGGTGGCCCTTGGCAACTCTCTTCATGGACTGTGATGCACTCTGTTACCTTGTCATATATCTACAATGGGGCTATGGTGGCCCTTGGCAACTCTCTTCATGGACTGTGATGCACTCTGTTACCTTGTCATATATCTACAATGGGGCTATGGTGGCCCTTGGCAACTCTCTTCATGGACTGTGATGCACTCTGTTACCTTGTCATATATCTACAATGGGGCTATGGTGGCCCTTGGCAACTCTCTTCATGGACTGTGATGCACTCTGTTACCTTGTCATATGGCTCCAATGGGGCTATGGTGGCCCTTGGCAACTCTCTTCATGGACTGTGATGCACTCTGTTACCTTGTCATATATCTACAATGGGGCTATGGTGGCCCTTGGCAACTCTCTTCATGGACTGTGATGCACTCTGTTACCTTGTCATATGGCTCCAATGGGGCTATGGTGGCCCTTGGCAACTCTCTTCATGGACTGTGATGCACTCTGTTACTTGTCATATGGCTCCAATGGGGCTATGGTGGCCCTTGGCAACTCTCTTCATGGACTGTGATGCACTCTGTTACCTTGTCTATATCTAGAATGGGGCTATGGTGGCCTTGGCAACTCTCTTCATGGACAGTGATGCATCTGTTACCTTGTCATATATCTACAATGGGGCTATGGTGGCCCTTGGCAACTCTCTTCATGGACTGTGATGCACTCTGTTACCTTGTCATATATCTACAATGGGGCTATGGTGGCCCTTGGCAACTCTCTTCATGGACTGTGATGCACTCTGTTACCTTGTCATATGGCTCCAATGGGGCTATGGTGGCCCTTGGCAACTCTCTTCATGGACTGTGATGCACTCTGTTACCTTGTCATATATCTACAATGGGGCTATGGTGGCCCTTGGCAACTCTCTTCATAGACTGTGATGCACTCTGTTACCTTGTCATATGGCTCCAATGGGGCTATGGTGGCCCTTGGCAACTCTCTTCATGGACTGTGATGCACTCTGTTACCTTGTCATATATCTACAATGGGGCTATGGTGGCCCTTGGCAACTCTCTTCATGGACTGTGATGCACTCTGTTACCTTGTGATATGGCTCCAATGGGGCTATGGTGGCCCTTGGCAACTCTCTTCATGGACTGTGATGCACTCTGTTACCTTGTCATATATCTACAATGGGGCTATGGTGGCCCTTGGCAACTCTCTTCAGGGACTGTGATGCACTCTGTTACCTTGTCATATATCTACAATGGGGCTATGGTGGCCCTTGGCAACTCTCTTCATGGACTGTGATGCACTCTGTTACCTTGTCATATGGCTCCAATGGGGCTATGGTGGCCCTTGGCAACTCTCTTCATGGACTGTGATGCACTCTGTTACCTTGTCATATATCTACAATGGGGCTATGGTGGCCCTTGGCAACTCTCTTCATGGACTGTGATGCACTCTGTTACCTTGTCATATATCTACAATGGGGCTATGGTGGCCCTTGGCAACTCTCTTCAGGGACTGTGATGCACTCTGTTACCTTGTCATATATCTACAATGGGGCTATGGTGGCCCTTGGCAACTCTCTTCATGGACTGTGATGCACTCTGTTACCTTGTCATATGGCTCCAATGGGGCTATGGTGGCCCTTGGCAACTCTCTTCATGGACTTTGATGCACTCTGTTACCTTGTCATATATCTACAATGGGGCTATGGTGGCCCTTGGCAACTCTCTTCATGGACTGTGATGCACTCTGTTACCTTGTCATATGGCTCCAATGGGGCTATGGTGGCCCTTGGCAACTCTCTTCATGGACTGTGATGCACTCTGTTACCTTGTCATATATCTACAATGGGGCTATGGTGGCCCTTGGCAACTCTCTTCAGGGACTGTGATGCACTCTTTTACCTTGTCATATATCTACAATGGGGCTATGGTGGCCCTTGGCAACTCTCTTCATGGACTGTGATGCACTTTGTTACCTTGTCATATGGCTCCAATGGGGCTATGGTGGCCCTTGGCAACTCTCTTCATGGACTGTGATGCACTCTGTTACCTTGTCATATCGCTCCATTTTCCAGATCTTTACCATATTATTTATAAACGTTGTTGTTTTCTGACATACTAATAAAAGACATGTCATTGCGCGATTCTTTGTCCTCCTTATTCATGTCATTGATTGAAATCTCTATTTTATCTGGTTGATCCTTAAAGGGACATATCCAAAATAATGTTGTTTCCTTAATCATATATGTAATACAATTGGAAATGACTTTAAGATTAACATCTCCAATGTAATTTTTATTTTTGTCTTTATATTTTTATCTAAAATCTTTATCATTGCATGATTATGATTAGCATAGTAATTGTTTTATATATGTATATAAAGATTGTTATATATGTATATTTCAAATTTCACATCCATGTGTGCATTTATAAACTCTGCATGAATTGATGCACCTTTAACAAATGATCTGAGGATTGATACAATTATATAATCCCTGTAAAGTGTTCATTTTCTTGAAATAGTATTGTCTCTGTGTATCCTCTTTTTATAAATAAAAATAATGTCCCTTTAAGTGATGGTGAGCACAATTGTTAATGAATGTATTTCCATTTCTAAAGCGTTTTTGTCCTTTTTACATGAACAAGGACATATAATCTTAATAATAAACAATCTTATTGTAATGTTGACAGCACATGTATTTAATTTTCTATTCTATCTTATTGTAAAAGTGTAACCAAATCAATCTCTGTGTGTAATGCGCATATTTTATATGAGGAATATGTTTTTCAAAATATTGTTAAAAAATACTTCTCCTCCCATATATGGCTATAGGTAGTCTGACCATATTTCAACTTGAATAAATGACACGTTTGATCAATACATGTGTCATTATTGTTATTCCCAAACAATCTAAACTTATCTTAAAACATCAATGGCATATGTATTTCTCATGTGTATCTTTTAAATGTTAAAGATATACACCATAGCTATAGTTAAAGGGACAGTCAAGTCCGAAAAGATGAATCATGATTTTGTGACATTCCTAGATAGCAATCTAGACACATACTAGTTTCAAAAATATAAATACGTTTCTTAGTGATATGCCAAGCTGTCAACTGAGTCCTTGTATTGGCTGCGGTTTTTCTGCGATCGCTGATGCTCCATGTTGCTTAAGACGTCACCTGCCAGGCTGTCCAATGATTCCTTGTATTGACTGGATGGCGTTTTTACGCGATCAAGGATGCGCCTTTTTTTTTGTTTGCGTTCTTACGTGATCAGGAATGTGCCTTTTATTGGATTGCGTTCTTACGTGATCAAGGAAGCGCCATGTTAATTAAGACGTCACATGCAAAGGTAAAAAAACGTCTGATTGTATTACGTAGTCCCGCAATATTTGTTTGTGCACGTTAAACACGTTTGTAAATGAAGCCAAGTTTAAAAACATTGCGAATATGGATTGTTTGCATCATGTTACATTGTTGAACCATAGCTGATAAAGACCACCACATTCTCTTTTGCTGGATGTCTGGTTGAATAAACGAATGAAAGCAAAATGTTTTCATGCATAAGATATTTCGAGGCAAGTGCAAATCTCTATACAGGGAGTGCAGAATTATTAGGCAAGTTGTATTTTTGAGGATTAATTTTATTATTGAACAACAACCATGTTCTCAATGAACCCAAAAAACTCATTAATATCAAAGCTGAATAGTTTTGGAAGTAGTTTTTAGTTTGTTTTTAGTTATAGCTATTTTAGGGGGATATCTGTGTGTGCAGGTGACTATTACTGTGCATAATTATTAGGCAACTTAACAAAAAACAAATATATACCCATTTCAATTATTTATTTTTACCAGTGAAACCAATATAACATCTCAACATTCACAAATATACATTTCTGACATTCAAAAACAAAACAAAAACAAATCAGTGACCAATATAGCCACCTTTCTTTGCAAGGACACTCAAAAGCCTGCCATCCATGGATTCTGTCAGTGTTTTGATCTGTTCACCATCAACATTGCGTGCAGCAGCAACCACAGCCTCCCAGACACTGTTCAGAGAGGTGTACTGTTTTCCCTCCTTGTAAATCTCACATTTGATGATGGACCACAGGTTCTCAATGGGGTTCAGATCAGGTGAACAAGGAGGCCATGTCATTAGATTTTCTTCTTTTATACCCTTTCTTGCCAGCCACACTGTGGAGTGCTTGGACGCGTGTGATGGAGCATTGTCCTGCATGAAAATCATGTTTTTCTTGAAGGATGCAGACTTCTTCCTGTACCACTGCTTGAAGAAGGTGTCTTCCAGAAACTGGCAGTAGGACTGGGAGCTGAGCTTGACTCCATCCTCAACCCGAAAAGGCCCCACAAGCTCATCTTTGATGATACCAGCCCAAACCAGTACTCCACCTCCACCTTGCTGGCGTCTGAGTCGGACTGGAGCTCTCTGCCCTTTACCAATCCAGCCACGGGCCCATCCATCTGGCCCATCAAGACTCACTCTCATTTCATCAGTCCATAAAACCTTAGAAAAATCAGTCTTGAGATATTTCTTGGCCCAGTCTTGACGTTTCAGCTTGTGTGTCTTGTTCAGTGGTGGTCGTCTTTCAGCCTTTCTTACCTTGGCCATGTCTCTGAGTATTGCACACCTTGTGCTTTTGGGCACTCCAGTGATGTTGCAGCTCTGAAATATGGCCAAACTGGTGGCAAGTGGCATCTTGGCAGCTGCACGCTTGACTTTTCTCAGTTCATGGGCAGTTATTTTGTGCCTTGGTTTTTCCACACGCTTCTTGCGACCCTGTTGACTATTTTGAATGAAACGCTTGATTGTTCGATGATCACGCTTCAGAAGCTTTGCAATTTTAAGAGTGCTGCATCCCTCTGCAAGATATCTCACTATTTTTGACTTTTCCGAGCCTGTCAAGTCCTTCTTTTGACCCATTTTGCCAAAGGAAAGGAAGTTGCCTAATAATTATGCACACCTGATATAGGGTGTTGATGTCATTAGACCACACCCCTTCTCATTACAGAGATGCACATCACCTAATATGCTTAATTGGTAGTAGGCTTTCGAGCCTATACAGCTTGGAGTAAGACAACATGCATAAAGAGGATGATGTGGTCAAAATACTCATTTGCCTAATAATTCTGCACTCCCTGTAGTCCATGTTGTTTAATATGTTTGTCAACAATATGTTCCTTTTTATGAAAAATGACTGTTGTGTTTAATGTTAAAGATATCTAATTCATAAATATGCGCTATTGTGTTAGAATCAAGTAATCAATATGCATTTATCTTTATCATATGCTAAATATATGATGCCGACTTCTTCTAAATGTAATTTCGTTGTATATTTTATTAAAGGTTCATTAGACACTCACATTATAAATCAAAACTTTTTATTTTGTCTCTAGTTAGATAGTCCATTGTTTAACAAATACACGTTTCATTTTGCTTCTGTTCAAAGAAAATGTAAGTAATTTTCAGACTCCTCGCCAAGCCTCTGAGTTTCATGTGAGTACCATCTCCAGCTTTCTCCTGTTTGTGTAAAGGGTCTTTTCATATGTTAATGATGGGGTATTGTCTTGTTTTACGGTTGTAATGGGGGTTCATCTATATTTTCAATAGAGCTAACCCGATTTTCTTTGAAAGTGTTTAAAGCTTTGTAATATTGATATCAGTATATGTTAATCTTGTTGTTTCTAGTAGTGTCTATTACATACAGTTCTGTTAAAAATATAGTGTACTGTCCCTTTAATGCAAATGTTTATTTTTGTATCATGTATGAGTTCCACATTGGTTAATCTCCAAATATATTATTGTTAGCATATTTTCACCCCCCACTCCTAAAAGGACTTTAAACCATATTCATTGTTAAAACAAATGTCTTTATAAAAATAAATTAACACAATAATGTCTCTTTAAGAAAATAGACTTTATTTAACACGTCAATATAAATCTGATTTCAATATTTATTGTTTGAACAAGTACATGTAGATATACCAACAATCTTCAAATATATGTTAGCATATGTAATTTTGTTAAAGGGACAGTTTAGAAAACAAATAATGTTTTGCATTATTCTAAAAGTCAATTTTGTAATATCAATGATATCAAAGGTTTCTCACCAATTAATCATTTGTCTGTGTTTATTTTAATTTGCTAGCTAAACCTATGAGGTTCGTGTGCTCATTTCTTAGAGCTTGAAGAGTGCATGTAATCATTATACAATTTGACCACTAGAGGGCATTTGGATAGCATTTGTATATGTAAAACCTTGTGCTCATACAGCATATTATTTACCATGTATTGATCATTGATATCTAAAATGTTGTTATGTCAGAACAACAAATAAGTGGTCATTTTTCATAGTCATAGATACAAGGGTAAGCACATAAGTCACACGTATTTCTCCATGTTTTGTTGTTTCCAACTTGATAATGCGTAATACAGTGTTTTCTTTGTAATCAATAATTTTCTGACTGTCCCTTTAAGCTGTGTTATTGGCATTCAAACAGTAATATGCCATCATGGATAATTGTAATGGTAATTTTGTTTGCGATTCGGGAAACAGTTTGGACATCACATCACAGAAACCAATCAATATCATGAACAAGGATAGGTATGTGATGATGTGGTTTTCACACACTTATAACCCACACTCTGCAAACAATCTGCCTCCATGGACCCGGTCCCATAGAAGTAGATTATATACAGAGTGTGGTCCACAAGTGTATGAAAACCACATCATCACATACCTATCCATTACACATTAAATAAAAAAAACATTAAACATGAAAACAAATACTTACTTCCTCTTCCTTCCCCTCTTCCCACGGGGCTGAGGCTCTGGGAGGGGCAACTGCCGACTCCGACGAGTTCTCCTTGGAGATGTTGTGGGAAGAGTGGAAGGAAGAGTACTGGGACGACCAAGGTGAGGAGGAGGAGATGGCTGAGGAGGAGGAGATGGCTGAGGAGGAGGAGATGGCTCGGCAGGAGGAGATGTCCCGGCAGGAGAAGATGGCCCGGCAGGAGAAGATGGCCCGGCAGGAGAAGATGGCCCGGCAGGAGAAGATGGCCCGGGAGGAGAAGATGGCCCAGCAGCAGGAGGCCCAGCAGCAGGAGGCCCAGCAGCAGGAGGCGGACCAGGAGGCAGACCAGCATGCGCCTCCCGGAAAAAATTAAACATCTCTTGGTGTAGATTAATGATTCTGTTTTGCCCTTCTTCTATTCTATTAAGTATGTTTATTATTTGGTTTTGGCCTTCAATTATTTGGTTTTGTCCTTCAAGAATTCGAGTTCGGCCTTCTATATTTTGTATCCGGGAGTTACGCATCTGGTCTATGTAGTCTAGTAGAACCCGCACCTCCGCTATTTCCTGTTGTTGTGCTTGGCGGGGTACCCGTGCACGGCGGGGTGCCCGTGCACAGCGGTGTGTGGGTCCTTGAGGGGCCTCTGGTTCCGCGGCCTCCTCCTCTGCTTCCGGGGCCTCTTCATCTGCTTCCGTGCCCTCTTCGTCACGGGGGGCCTCTTCCCTCCGAAGTGGAAATTCCTCCCCACCACTCTCATCCCGGGGAGATGGAGGAGGCTGTATTTGTTGTGCTGCCTCCTCCCCAGACTCTGTATATTTTAAAAAATAAAAAATGTATATATTAGCATATTTCAAAATCAAGCTTTAAATGACTTAGCTTACGATACAATTACAAATGCAGAATCATTAATCCACTTTGAAATCTAACAATCAATACGATTTCCGCATTTTCTAAACCGTGTTTGTGATATCTCTGGTCAATCTGAATGTTTTAGCGTTTGTTTTCAGTCTGTTTAAATGCACACCTAACCTGTAGCCTAGATACTGATGTAACCGCAAAGTAATTGTGAATGCGTATAAACAGCGTAATAGCATTAATCTGATCCTTAAAGGGACATGAAACCCAATGTTTTATCTTTCATGATTTAGAAGCATACATTTATAATCAACTTTCTAATGTACTTTTCTTATCTAATTAGCTTCATTCTCTGGAAATTCTTTGCTGAAAAGCATATCTAAATATGCTTAGAAGATGCTGATTGTTAGCTGAATATAGCTGCCTCCTGTGATTGGTTCACCGTGTGCATGGCTATTTCTTCATTAAAATATATCTCAAGAATGATTCAAATTAGGTAATATAAGTACATTTGAATGTTTTGTCAAATTGTATTCTCTACCTCAATCATGAAAGTAAAGGTTTGCGTATAGTGTCCCTTGAAATACATTCGTATGTGAATTTATTCTTAAATGAGCTTACCGTCAGATGAGAATGGCAGGTTCTCGGTATCAATTCCTCTGATACCGACTACATCCACCTCAGAGATGCTGGGCCGCAACATTTCCTCCCATCGGCAGTACTCGATTTCCAGGGCAGGGCCGCCACCGGTTCCTGCGGAATGTCGGGCCTCCAGGCTTAACTTTTTCTTGAGATCCATCTTACAGTCCCGGTAGCGATGTTTTATAGAGTCCATATCTCTGTTCCGGCCACCCACTGCATTGACTGCATTCCTTATCTCATGCCAGAGCTTCCTCTTCTCAGTCGGGGTGGTCTTCTGGTGCTGCAGCCTCCTATACCTGGCCATATAGGCCTCTACGAGGGCCTCCTTCTCCTCCATCGAAAACATCGCCTCCCTAGTCACCTTGGCCTTCCCCTGTGACGATGCCCTCTGTTTCCCGGACTGTGAAGCCCTACTCTGTCCGCCACTGGGCCCAGCCACTTGTTCATCTTGAACCAAGTGGCTGGGTCCACCCACCGCTTCCACCCCCGCTTCCTGCCCCCCTTCCTGCCCCCCTTCCTGCCCTGTTCCTCTCCCCCTCCCTCTCCTCCCCCCTCTACCTCTCCCCTGCCTGCCCTCCATCTGTTCCCTAAACTAAACCCCAAATAATCAAACAAAAAGTGAGTGTGATAAAATGAAAGGGGTCAAAATAAAGAACTAAAAAGACAAAATAAGTGCTGAAAGTGTGAGAGGGATCTAAAAAAACAAAGAGGGTAAGGAGTATTTAAATAAACAAAAAGAAGAAGAAGACTAAAAGGAGGATATGTAAACTAAATGTAACTAGAGGATGGGTATGGGATGGGGATGGGGTATGGGATAAGAGTAAATGGGATGAAAGGGAATGGGACTACAGGGAATGGGGTATGGAGTGTAGTATGAGGGGGTATGGGGTATGGAGTGTATGTAGTGTTATTGATAAGTGTATGTATGTATTGAATGTGTTTGCGTGTAAATGTGTTAAGTGTACAGAAAAATCACTCGCTCGCTAACTCACACTACTACTAATTCTCACTAACTCACACTACTACTAATTCTCACTAACTCACACTCCCACTAACTCTCAATAACTCACACTACCACTAACTCACGCTCCCACTAACTGACTCTCTCACACTACCACTAACTCTCACTAACAACTCCCACTCCCACTAACTCACTCACGCTCCCACTAACTGACTCTCTCCCACTACCACTAACTCCCACTCCCACTAACTCACTCACGATAACACTAACAACTGACTCTCTCACACTAACACTAACTCACTCACAATAATGCACAAACTCTCTAATCTTAAACCTCCAATCTCCAAAGACCCACCAGCAACACAGTCAAAGAAGCCATGCTTGTGTGGTGCTTATATACCCTGTGTAAATGTTTAATGATGTACCAATTTCCGTTGTAAATTGTGTTCAGGTGTGCTTTATTAGCAATTAATATTAGTGCAATGTGTATTAGTTGTGTGAATTTGCGCATGCTCATTTGGAGTTAGTATTTGTGGAATGTGTAGAATGCGATGATGTCATAGTGCTCGTTTTCTATAACATTGTCCAATAGTATTATGTTTAAATGTGAATTTGCGATGGTGTGTTATTAGTGAAGTGTTGTATATGTATGTTTGTCCTAATATATAGTGATATTGAATGCGATTATTTTGCTAGTGTATGTATATATTTTTTATTCCTTGTTGTTATTTTGCGTATTTCCGCATCTTAAAGTATATGCGTATTCCCTGTATTAAATTTTATTAAAAATCCCCCCGCTTGTGAATGTGTAATGCTTCTGTGCTTTGTTGAGTGATTGTTGTTGTGACATTTGCGGCGTGTTATTGTTGTGCATGATGTGGTATGCGTCATATGACCGAGCTGTGCATATATTTCTTGCGAGATCGAGTGTTAGGTGAAAAAAGCTTTTTTTTTTGCTTTTTCCATTGATCTCTATGGGAGACTGTCTAACGCGGGCAGGATTCCGCGTGTGAAATACACGCGTTAGGAGCATCGTTAGATGGTCTTTTTTGAACTCTAAATACCGGAGTCAAACAATGCCGTGCGTTAGACATAAACCACGCGTACCGCTAGCAGCCCATCTACCGCCAAACTCCAAATCTAGCCGTTACAAAGCTATAGCTGTGATTACAGCTTCAGATAAAGGAAAAACAGAAAGATTCTGCAGTAAAAGCATAAAATGACCGAATTTTGCTAACTAGTTAATTTTTTTAATGGATTTCAGATAAATCAAATCATGCAAATAACTAATTTCTGGCAAAACTAAAAACGTTAAAATTCCCAAAACAAATTATTCGATTATAATGAATTTTTTGGCCATGGACATCTCTAGTGTAAATGTGCGTATATGTGTGTGTTTATGTATATATGTGTGTGTATAAATGCCTGAAAATGGTTTATATGATAGAGTGTGCATATTAGCATTTTTGTCTATCCACAATGAGGATAGGTTTATCTTACCTGGATTGGCTTTTATAGTGTAACAGAAAAATTAAAACTTGTAATGCTATTTTGTTGCAGCTTTTTGTTCACAACACTTATTACTTCTAACATTAGACTTTAGACTCAAGAATAATGTGTAGTGCTAGGTTACCCATGTCTATTACAAAGTTCATTAAAATACAATATCTATTAATAATATATGCACTCTGCTTTGTATTCTTGTTAACTGCTGCATGAATAATAATGTTTGTATCAGAACTACATTAGAATTAATTATTAGTTTCTGTGTATATGGATGAAATAATAACCAAGATTATAGAACTGTACTGCACCATTTTTTTCACAACATTGTGGTTAGTTCAGTGCTTGATAATCATAAAACTTGCTTCAAATTATAATCATCTAAAGAAAAAATAACTACTTTCATGCACAAGTAATAATGTCTATAAAAAGAACATAGCACTCAGATTCCTATTTGTTCACTGCTTGGAATGATGCACTTGAGTTAGCTGTATAAAAGTTCTTCCCATTGATAAGATGCAACAAGAGCAATGCAACCTCACAGTTTTATTTCTTTGCATTTATATAGCTTTAAGTCTGTATGCCAGGGTTATAAATTAATCATTTAAGATTTTACACTTTGCAGAAAGTTTTCTTCACATGTGAAAGCAAATTACTTTAATTGGTGTACATTATTAATTATAGCCTTAATCACAGTCTTTCGGTCAATTTGTTGGGGGTGATTCTTAGACAACAACAAATACAATACTGGCTCGCCAAAACATGCCCTATACTTAATTAGTGATGTCACAAACTTAAAATTTCCGTTCGCGAACGGCGAACGCAAACGTCCGCAAAAGTTCACGAACGGATGAACCGGGCGAACCCCCATTGACATCAATAGGCAGGCGAATTTTAAAACCCACAGGGACTCTTTCTGGACACAATAGTGATGGAAAAGTTGTTTCAAGGGTACTAACACCTGGACTGTGGCATGCCGAAGGGGGATCCATGGCAAAACTCCCACGGAAAATTACATAGTTGATGCAGAGTCTGGTTTTAATCCATAAAGGGCATAAATCACCTAACATTCCTAAATTGTTTGAAATAACTTGCTTTAAAACATCAGGTATGATTTTGTATCGATCAGGTAGTGTAAGGGTTATGCCCGCTTCACAGTGACAGATCAAACTCCCCGTTTAGCGCACCGCAAACAACCGCAAACAGTCCATTTGCACAACCGCAAACTCCCCATTTGCACAAGGTTGGATACCAAGCTAGCCATGTCCCGTTCCTTGTCCTCACTGATGTAATTGAAGGTCTCTTCCTCCACCCAGCCACGTACAACACCAAGGGTCCGCGAAAGGTGACAACAAGCCCCCTGGTACGCCTGCTGTGTTTGGTCTTCCACCTCCTCAAAGCCACCTTCCTCCTCTGACTCCTCTTCTTCAGACTCCTCTCTCTGCGTTGCCTCTCTCTGCGTTATTATAAGGTGTGTTAAGTAGTACTATTCCTATCAGTTGAATCCCTGTTCCGTCCCCTATCAGGGGACGTGTATATGGCATGGATTTTAGGAACCGGGAGATGGAAAAAGATGCTTGGTCGGTCCTCCTACTTCAAATTTGGGGCACTGCGCGTGCAATCTAATGTGCCATCAGATAGGAGTGGTGTGTTAAGTAGTACTATTCCTATCAGTTTAATCCCTGTTATGTGCCTTTTTTATTGGTTTGGTTTTTGAAGCCACAGTGCTGCACCAGAGGTCAGAAAAATTAGGCATGTACACATGCCTGAAAAATTAGGTATTGTTGCAGCCACTGCTGTAGCAGCGGCCAGAAAAATTGATGTTTGTTTCCCAGGCAGAAAGTGCCCTAAAACATTGTGGCTTGAACCCTAGTTGGTGGCGGATAAGTCACGCAAGTCATCCGGCATTCGAAGATAAAATACAGCACCGTGTGGACCATTTTTTGCCCAAGGCAGCTCATCTCATCAGGCCTTTTTTACTTGAATGTATCGCCCAATGTCAGTCCCTTCGGGATCCATCCCTCATTCATCTAATAAAGGTGAGGTAATCTAGACTTTTTTGACCTAGGCGACTTCTCTTCTCAGTGACAATACCTCCTGCTGCACTGAAGGTCCTTTCTGACAGGACACTTGAAGCGGGCAGGCCAGAAGTTCTATCGCAAATTGGGATAGCTCAGGCCACAGGTCAAGCCTGCACACCCAGTAGTCAAGGGGTTCATCGCTCCTCAGAGTGTCGAGATCTGCCGTTAAGGCGAGGTAGTCTGCTACCTGTCGGTCGAGTCGTTCTCTGAGGGTGGACCCTGAAGGGCTGTGGCGATGCAACTGAGTTAAAAAGCTCTGCATGTCCTCCATCAACAACACGTCTGTAAAGTGTCCTGTCCTTGCCGGCGTGGTCGTGGGAGTTGTAGGATTACTTTCACCTCTTCCCCTGTTAGATTCCCGTTGTGCTGTGACAACACCCTTATGCGCTGTGTAAAGCATACTTTTTAATTTATTTTGGAACTGCTGCATCCTTTTCGACTTGCAGTAATTCGGTAACATTTCAGGCACTTTATGCTTATACCGGGGGTCTAGTAGCGTGGACACCCAGTACAGGTCATTCTCCTTCAGCTTTTTTATACGAGGGTCACTCAACAGGCACGACAGCATTAAAGACCCCATTTGCACAAGGTTGGATGCCGAGCTACTCATGTCCAAAAAAAAATTTTTGTTTTTAAATGTACACTTACACTACTATTAAACAAGATATGAGTGGTGGCACTGGGCAAGTGGGCCCAGTATAAGCTGTGAGTCTGAAACAAAAAAGCAGACTGATGTTTCACAGTCAAAAAAGTTTTTTTTTATTTTAAATGTACACTTACACTACTATTAAACAAGATATGAGTGGTGGCACTGGGCAAGTGGGCCCAGTATAAGCTGTGAGCCTGACACAAAAAAGCAGACTGATGTTTCACAGTCCAAAAAGTTTTTTTTGTTTTTAAAGGTACACTTACACTACTATTAAACAAGATATGTGTGGTGGCACTGGGCAAGTGGGCCCAGTATAAGCTGTGAGCCTGACAAAAAAAAAGCAGACTGATGTTTCACAGTCCAAAAAGTTTTTTTTGCTTTTAAATGTACACTTACACTGCTATTAAACAAGATATGAGTAGTGGCACTGGGCAAGTGGACACTGTATACGCTGTGAGCCTGACACAAAAAAGCAGACTGATGTTTCACAGTCCAAAAAGGTTTTATTTTTTTAAATGTACACTTACACTACTATTAAACAAGATATGAGTGGTGGCACTGGGCAAGTGGGCACAGTATACGCTGTGAGCCTGACACAAAAAAAGCAGACTGATGTTTCATAGTCCAAAAAGTTTTTTTTGTTTTTAAATGTACACTTACACTACTATTAAACAAGATATGAGTGGTAGCACTGGGCAAGTGGGCACAGTATACGCTGTGAGCCTGACACAAAAAAGCAGACTGATGTTTCACAGCCCAAAAAGTTTTTATTTTTTTAAATGTACACTTACACTACTATTAAACAAGATATGAGTGGTGGCACTGGGCAAGTGGGCCCAGTATAAGCTGTGAGCCTGACACAAAAAACTAGACTGATGTTTCACAGTCCAAAAAGTTTTTTTGTTTTTAAATGTACACTTACACTACTATTAAACAAGATATGAGTGGTGGCACTGTGCAAGTGGGCACAGTATACGCTGTGAGCCTGGCACACACGCTGGCAGGCAGGCAACTGCAATTAGATTACACAAGCAGACTGATGTTTCACAGTCAAAAAAGTGCTTTTTTTTAATTTACACTACTGTTACACCAGATATGAGTGGGGCCACTGGGCAAGTCCGCACAGTATACGCTGTGAGCCTGGCACACACGCTGGCAGGCAGGCAACTGCAATTAGATTACACTATCAGACTGATGTTTCACAGTCAAAAAAGTTTTTTTTTTTTAAATTTACACTGCCGTTACAGCAGATATGAGTGGTGGCACTGGGCAAGTGGGCCTGACACACACTCTGGCAGGCAGGCAACTGGAATTAGTTTACACAAGCAGACTGATGTTTCACAGTCAAAAAAGTTTTTTTTTTTTTATTTTACACTACTGTTACACCAGATATGAGTGGGGCCACTGGGCAAGTGGGCACAGTATACGCTGTGAGCCTGGCACACACGCTGGCAGGCAGGCAACTGCAATTAGATTACACTAGCAGACTGATGTTTCACAGTCAAAAAAGTTTTCTTTTTTAAATTTACACTACTGTTACTGCAGATATGAGTGGTGGCACTGGGCAAGTGGGCCTGGCACACACGCTGGCAGGCAGGCAACTGCAATTAGATTACACAAGCAGACTGATGTCTCACAGTCAAAAAAGTTTTTTTTTTTAAATTTACACTACTGTTACACCAGATATGAGTGGTGGCACTGGGCAAGTGGGCCTGGCACACACTCTGACAGGCAGGCAACTGCAATTAGATTACACAAGCAGACTGATGTTTCACAGTCAAAAAAGTTTTTCTTTTTTAAATTTACACTACTGTTACTGCAGATATGAGTGGTGGCACTGGGCAAGTGGGCCTGGCACACACGCTGGCAGGCAGGCAACTGCAATTAGATTACACAAGCAGACTGATGTTTCACAGTCAAAAAAGTTTTTTTTTTAAATTTACACTACTGTTAAACCAGATATGAGTGGTGGCACTGGGCAAGTGGGCCTGGCACACACGCTGGCAAGCAGGCAACTGCAATTAGATTACACTAGCAGACTGATGTTTCACAGTCAAAAAAGTTTTTTTTTTTAAATTTACACTACTGTTACACCAGATATGAGGGGTGGCACTGGGCAAGTGGACCTGGCACACACGCTGGCAGGCAGGCAACTGCAATTAGATTACACTAGCAGACTGATGTTTCACAGTCAAAAAAGTTTTTTTTTTTAAATTTACACTACTGTTACACCAGATATGAGTGGTGGCACTGGGCAAGTGGGCCTGGCACACACAATGGCAGGCAGGCAACTGCAATTAGATTACACTAGCAGACTGATGTTTCACAGTCAAAAAAGTTTTTTTTTTAATTTACTCTACTGTTACACCAGATATGAATGGTGACACTGGGCAAGTGGGCCTGGCACACACGCCTGCAGGCAGGCAGGCAGGCAACTGCAATTAGATTACACTAGCAGACTGATGTTTCACAGTCAAAAAAAGATTTTTTTTTAAATTTACACTACTGTTACACCAGATATGAGTGGTGGCACTGGGCAAGTGGCTTGGCAGGCAGGCAGGCAACTGCAATTAGATTACACAGGGAAAAAAATGATGTTCTAGCCCTAAAAAGGGCTTTTTGGGGTGCTGTCCTTCCAGCAGAGATCAGATGAGTCCTTCAGGACTGTAGTGAACACTGAACACACTAGCCTAGCTATCAATTTCCCTATTAAATCACCAGCAGCTACACTGTCCCTCCTCTCACTAACAATGCAGCTTCCGAATGAATCTAAAATAGCTGCTGTCCAGGAGTTGGGAGGGTCTGTGAGGGAGGGTCTGCTGCTGATTGGCTGGAATGTGTCTGCAGACTGTGAGATACAGGGTCAAAGTTTACTCAATGATGACGAATAGGGGGCAGATCGAACATCGCATATGTTCGCCCGCCGCGGCGAACGCGAACATGCTATGTTCACCGGGAACTATTCGCCGGCGAACTATTCGTGACATCACTATACTTAATATGGGATAGTGCTATCGAAGGTGATCACAATACAATTTCTTTAAACTTCTCAATAGGTTTTCAAGTGGAAAAAGGTCTTTTTGACATAAAAATTATACCAATATTCCAAGATGATTAGGAATAATTTTATTATATTGTGCATATGCAGAACACTCTGAATTGGTCACAGATGCTATTATAAATGTATATATGAATACCTTGTCTAGAATTATTGAACCTTTATTCATCTGTATTGTATAGTCCTTTGGTAATGGAGGGGCAGCAATGTATTTCCAATTCATGTAGGTAACAAATCATGTGATAAGTACTGTGTGTGTATATATATATATATATATATATATATATATATATATATATATATATACAGTATATATATATATATATATATATATATATATATATATATATATATATATATATAAATATATGTGTGTGTGTGTGTGTGTGTGTGTGTGTATATTTAATACGTGGTACAGCTCATGTGATCTTTAGGAGAAAGGAGAAAATGGAATTCACAACCGCAACATTTAGAAATGGGGTTTAACAATCAAGTTCTTCCAGTCTTGCCTTTAAGCATCCAAATCAATTTGGGATTGTTATTACTTGAAAAACACTCTCCCATAATGTCCAAAATATAAACCTTCATACCAGGAGTCGATATTATAAAGATTATGATCGAGGACTATACTTCTTTTATAACAATTCGGGTACAAGTATTGTTTTAATTTCTTTAATTTGATAGTGCTTTTCATTTATTCAACAAAATCATTTTGTATTTTTGTGATATGTATCACTATTTTATTTTAGAACATATGAAGACATTTGCAAAATCTACACTTTACAATAGAAAGCACTAAGGGCTAGATTACGAGTGGAGCACTAGCAGTTGAGCTCAAGTTAAAAGGGGTTTATCGCATGTGTTTGCGCGTGTCAGGTTTTTCGCTTGTATTACACTTGATTGCTTGAGCGCAATAAAAGTTAATATGTGTCAGATTATTGTGACCTCAGAGATCTGGTTAACTGTTTCACAAAACAAAAATAGTGTAACAAAACACATAAAAAATACTTTACAAAGTAAAGTTTCACTCATAATAACACTATTAAATAAAAATTATTTATAAAAATATTACATAAAAAAGTTTTTAGGTGTTAGAAGAAAAAGTCAGGCTTTAACATTGAAATACATACATATACATCTCTAAAGATGCAAATATATATATATATATATACACTATATAAACAGGAACACTTTAACCACATTATTATAGTTCCAGGTCACAAACCAAAGGCCATACACGTGGGACAAACTTCCCCTCTTTTCTGGCGCGAAAATTTTCGGCGCCATTTTCAAACGATACCATTGGCTAATGAGGATAATAAAAAGGGCAGCAATGGAAGGAGCCGATACCAGTCTTGAGAAAGGTCTTTTACAAGACCGAAACGCGTAGACAAACTGGTATAAACGGCTCAGGAGCACTAGTTAAGCTAAATACTTATCATCAGCACTGTTTAGAGGCATTATTGCACTATGTATTTTTTCTTTTTTCCTTAGGTCACTCAGGATTTATCCATTCATTAAAACATTTGCTTTTGGAAATAACCCACTCATCACAATATTTGTTTTGGGAACCAATTTCATTTGAAACAAATAACTTTTAAGAAAATTACTTTTTTCATCAAGTTACTCAGTCACTTTTTTAAATCACCTTTTTGAATCACTATTGTTCACAAGATATATTTTTATATATTTTTATATTTATATATATTTATATTTATATTTTTATACATTTTTATATTTTTATATTTTTATATTTTCACATTTTTCAGGTGTACACCTGTTTTTGATTTTTATATTTTTTCAATTTAAATCACTTTTTTTCACCTTCTCACATTGCGAACATTGAGCAGGACAAGGACTGTCACATTCTATTTGGACATCACATTTTTTAGGATCACACATTGGATATATTCTTCGGAGTCTTCTCTCTGGGACATTATATGCAAAGATTTACATTTACCCACCTACTAGGATTAGCACTACAGGCAACAGACTTTTTTCTTGGCTTACTCTAAATTGTATGTTAGCTATTTATACCTCTACACCAGATTTTACCAACGTTGAACTGTCATATAAAATCAATCTTTATATAATTTTATTGGCATTTTATTGACATGCATTTAAAATTGTGAATTGAATTGTATATCAATCACTATTGTTTTTTGTTGTACACAATAGGTTTTAACAGTTTTTAAGTCAGAATTAAATATTTTTACTGATAATCGCTATTTTTTAATTATTTTTATATATACACTTTTTTCATATATACATATGATTGTATCGATATACGTTGATATATAGCGTGGACACCACCTTAAGCAACACTCACCCCAAACAGGGAGTGCAGCGCTTCTCTTGTGGCACATTTGTTTAACACTTTAACCACAGTCTTCTAGGGCACAAATGCAGCACAGGACAGTCCACTGTAGTTTAAAAGGCTTTATTTTCACAACAACAACAAACAGGCAGTTCAGTTTCAAAAGAGGGAAATCCTTCCTCTGCAACAATGTGCTGTACTTTCAAGCATATCCCAGCACTTCACAGCATTTCAAAGTGCTTTGCAAAGATAATGTCTTTTTTAGTAGTTCACAGAAACAAATGTATTTTAACACACACACACACACCAGCTCGTCTAGCTGGGTAACTCTCTAATAGGCATCAGTCAGACTCATATTTAAACTCTCACCGCTTCTAATTAATCACACCTGTGATTAGCTGCTTAATCAAAAACCTGAACTGGACAGCTTCACAGCTGTCTGGGATAATGGCCCACCCTTCTCCCAATTATACCAACCCCAGGGACCCAGAACACAGTTTACCAACTGCACACTCAAATACACACACTCTCTCCCTGTGGTTTTTAACTGAAAGGAGAAATACCATGTACAATACTTGGTCTTACATATCTTCCATTTATAACCAGGCCTTGCTTTCTGTCACATATTCTCCTCCCCAGTTCATACCCAGTGGGTTGAATGTCCATGGACATTAACGAATGTACCGGAGACAAACCATCAGCATTGCCCTGCAAAAGATCAGCCCTGTGCTCAACAGTAAAATTGAAGGGTTGCAAGCTAAGAAACCACCTAGTAACCCTTGTATTTGTTTCCTTATTCTGGCTCATCCATGTGAGAGGAGCATGATTTGTTATTAATTTAAATTTTCTTACCAACAGATAGTACCTAAGGGTCTCTAAATCCCACTTAATGGTAAAGCATTCTTTCTCAACTATAGAATAGTTATTTTCCTGTGGGATAAGTTTTCTGCTTAGGAAAAGGGCAGGATGTTCTTCCCCTGACACTCCTGCGAGAGAACTCCTCTTAAACCAACATCAGAGGCATCTGTCTGTGCAATAAATCTTTAAAGAAATGGGGGGTTACCAAAACTGGATGGGCACAAAGGGCATCTTTCAAATGCTTAAAAGCTTGTTCTGCTTCTGGGAACCATTTTATCATAATTTGGGCCCTTGCTTTAGTGAGATCTGTCAAGGGTGCCGCAATTGTAGCAAAATTCAGAGGGAACCTTCTATAATAACTAGATATGCCAATAAATGCTCTCACTTGTTTTTTAGTTAGAGGCTATGGCCAGTTCTGTATGGCCTCTACTTTTGTTGTCTGAGGTTTAACTAATCCTCTACCAATAGTATACCCCAAGTACTTAGCTTCCTGTAAACAAACAGTACATTTTTCAGGATTGGCAGTTAACCCAGCGGACCGTATTGCATCAAGTACTGCTTGAACTTTTGGAAGACGGGATTCCCAATCTGTATTATAAAATATAACATCATCCAAATACGCTGCTGCATAACGAACATGGGATTTCAGAATTCTATCCATCATTCTCTGGAATGTTGCCGTGGCCCCATGTAAACCGAATGGCAATACCGTATACTGGAATAAGCCCTCTGGGGTTGAAAAAGCTGTCTTTTCCTTTGTTTGATTAGTGAGAGGCACCTGCCAATACCCTTTGTTAAATCAACTGTAGTGAGATAACGTACTTTTCCTAGCCTTTCTATCAACTCATCTACTCTGGGCCTTGGATAGGTGTCACATTTGGAAACACAATTAAGCTTACCATAGTCATTACAGAACCTTAATGAACCATCCAGCTTTGGAACAAGCACAATTGGACTGTTCCACTAACTTTGTAATTCCTCAATTACGCCAAGATTTAAAAAAAAATCTACCTCCAGTTTTAATGGCCTTTCTGCGAGCCTCAGGTACCCTATTGGGCTTAATGCAGACTTTCTTCCCTGGTTCTGTTATTATGTCATGCTTAATAACAGTTTTTGCCAGTACGACAGAAAATACCTCTTTGTTTCTCCTAATAAAATCTTTGTCCTCTTGCTTCTGATTTACAGATAGGGTTTCTGATATGTTTACCTCTGGTTTAGTGACAGGGAGTTCTGTAGGTTTTAAGGCAACTAAAACTTCCCTATCTTTCTAAGGTTTTAACAGATTTATATGATATATTTGCTCAGGTTTCCTTCTCCCTGGCTGACTTACTTTGTAATTGCCATCACCAACTTTCTCAATTATCTTATATGGAACCTGCCAAGTAGCCAAGAATTTATTTTCAACTGTAGAGACCAGAACTAGCACCTTATCCCTAGGTTGGAACACCCTGGCTCTAGCATTATGGTTATAGCTGTACTTTTGTGCTTCCTGTATTTGGGATATATGTTCAATAACACTTTGATAAGGTGTTGTCTCTTGCTCCCATGTCTCTTTAACTATATCTAGTAGTCCTCTGGGATGCCACCCATATAACAGTTAAAATGGGGAAAACCCTGTAGAAGCCTGGGGAACCTCCCTGATAGTGAACATTAAATAGGGCAACAAAAGGTCCCAATTTCTCCCATCTGTGTCAATTACCTTTCTTAGCATACTTTTCAGAGTTTTGTTAAACCTTTCCACTAAACCATCAGTCTGAGGGTGATATACTGAGGTCCTTAGTTGTTTTATGCCAAACAACTTACACAATTCTTTTGTAACACTAGACATAAATGGAGTTCCTTGGTCTGTCAAAATTTCCTTAGGTATCCCGACCCTGCTAAACATTATCATGAGTTCTCTTGCTATGGACTTTGCAGAGCTGTTACGAATTGGAACTGTCTCAAGATAGTGAGTAGCATAATCAAGGACTACCAGTATATACTGATGTCCTCTAGCAGATTTAACCAGCAGACCCACCAAGTCCATAGCAATTTTCTCAAAAGGCACATCAATAATAGGCAAGGGCACTAAAGGCTTACGAAAATCTTTTGCAGTAGTTGTAAATTGACACTTAGTGCATGAAGCACAATAATCATTAATGGCTACAAATATCCCTGGCCAATAAAACCTTCTAAGAACTCTCTCTTTGGTTTTCTCAACTCCCAAATGTCCCCCTAGAATGTGGTTATGTGCAAGATTTAATACAGTGTTTCGAAAAGTCTGGGGCACCAAAAGTTGTTTAACAAAGTCTGTTTCTTTCTTTTCTACACAATATACCAAATCATTAACTGCTTCGAAATAAGGATAGGGTAATACATTTTCTGGCTGTGTCACAACATCATTTATAACCCTGATATTATGGGGCCTAGTTATCAACGTGTCTACTTTACCTGCCTTCGCCGGCCCAATACGCCCGCCTAAGCTCGCCTACCATCGCCGCCGCGGACCTGAAAATTTTCACCTAAGTTATCAAAAAATCTGTCAAAAAGCTGCGCACCAAGTACGGGGCGATGAGCAGCGGACTGTGATAGTTATCACTCATCCGATCTCGCTGCTCTTCAGCTTTTTGACAGCTTTATTGCTAGCCTCTCACTAAGTACCCACACTAAACTACACTGTTCTACCCCCTATACCGGCGCCCCCGGTGCCCCCTGCAACTAAATAAAGTTATTAACCACTAAACCAACGCTCCCGGACCCCGCCGCAACCTATAATAAACTTATTAACCCCTAATCTGCCCCCCTACACCGTCGCCACCTATAATAAATTTATTAACCCCTATACTGCCCCCCCTACACCACCGCCACTGTAATAAAATTATTAACCCCTAAACCTAAGTCTAACACTAACCCTAACACCCCCCTAACTTAAATATTAATTAAATACATCTAAATATTATAACTATTATATAAATTAATCCTATTTAAAACTAAATACTAAATACTTACCTTTAAAATAAACCCTAATATAGCTACAATATAAATAATAATTATATTGTAGGTATCTTAGGATTTATTTTTATTTTACAGGCAACTTTCAATTTAATTTTAAACTAATTACACCTACTCTAAGCCCCCTAATAAAATAAAAAGACCCCCAAAATAAAAAAATGCCCTACCCTATTCTAAAATTAAAATAGAAAAGCTCTTTTACCTTACCAGCCCTTAAAAGGGCCCTTTGCGGGGCATGCCCCAAAGAATTCAGCTCTTTTGCCTGGAAAAAAAAAACATACAATACCCCCCCCCAACATTACAACCCACCACCCACATACCCCTAATCTAACCCAAACCCCCCTTAAATAAACCTAACACTAAGCCCCTGAAGATCTCCCTACCTTGTCTTCACCACGCCGGGTATCACCGATCCGTCCAGAAGAGGCTCCGATATCTTCATCCAAGCGGGGGCTGAAGAGGTCCATCATCGGGCTGAAGAGGTCCATCATCCGGCTGAAGAAGTCCATCATCCGGCTGAAGAGGTCCATCGTCCGGCTGAAGAGGTCCATCATCCGGCTGAAGTATTGATCCAAGCGGGGGCTGAAGAGATCCATCATCCGGCTGAAGTCATCTTCAATCTTCTTTCGTCCGGATCCATCTTCATCCCGCCAACGCAGAACATCCATCCTGGCCGACGACTTCCCGACGAATGACGGTTCCTTTAAATGACGTCATCCAAGATGGCGTACCTCGAATTCCGATTGGCTGATAGGATTCTATCAGCCAATCGGAATTAAGGTAGGAAAATTCTGATTGGCTGATGGAATCAGCCAATCAGATTGAGCTCGCATTCTATTGGCTGTTCCGATCAGCCAATAGAATGCGAGCTCAATCTGATTGGCTGATTGGATCATTTGTTATTTTATTAGGGGGCTTAGAGTAGGTGTAATCAGTTTAAAATTGTTGTAATATTTTTCTAATGTTTGTAAATATTTTTTTATTTTTTGTAACTTAGTTCATTTTTATTTTTTGTACTTTAGTTAGTTTATTTCATTGTATTTATTTGTAGGTATTGTATTTAATTAATTTATTGATAGTGTAGTGTTAGGTTTAATTGTAGATAATTGTAGGTATTGTATTTAATTAATTTATTGATAGTGTAGTGTTAGGTTTAATTGTAACTTAGGTTAGGATTTATTTTACAGGTAATTTTGTAATTATTTTAACTAGGTAGCTATTAAATAGTTATTAACTATTTAATAGCTATTGTACCTGGTTAAAATAATTACAAAGTTGCCTGTAAAATAAATATTAATCCTAAAATAGCTACAATATAATTATTATTTATATTGTAGCTATATTAGGGTTTATTTTACAGGTAAGTATTTAGATTTAAATAGGAATAATTTATTTAATAAGACTTAATTTATTTCGTTAGATAAAAATTATATTTAACTTAGGGGGGTGTTAGGGTTAGAATTAGCTTTAGGGGTTAAAAAATGTATTAGAGTAGCGGTGAGCTCCGGTCGGCAGATTAGGGGTTAATGCTTGAAGTTAGGTGTCGGCGATGTTAGGGAGGGCAGATTAGGGGTTAATACTATTTATTATAGGGTTATTGAAGCGGGAGTTAGGCGGATTAGGGGTTAATACATTTATTAGAGTAGCAGTGAGATCCGGTCGGCAGATTAGGGGTTAATAATTGTAGGTAGGTGGAGGCGACGTTGGGGGCGGCAGATTAGGGGTTAATAAATATAATATAGGGGTCGGCGGTGTTAGGGGCAGCAGATTAGGGGTACATAGGGATAACGTAGGTTGCGGCGGTGTACGGAGCGGCAGATTAGGGGTTAATAATAATATGCAGGGGTCAATTTTCCTACCTTAATTCCGATGGGGCATATAAGGGCAGAGACTTGAGTGGCTATATTATTGGCCTCACTTATTTCTTCAACTTTATCCTCCAACAGTGAGCTCCCCGAGACATTAACATTTTTATAGTTTTTCTGTTCTCCCGGTTTATACTCGGGGGACATTTTCTGGGCTTTTAGATACTTGTCCATCCGTACTTCACATAACCAATTTCTATTAAGCTGGTCCTCCTCCCCCCCTGCTCCTGTAACCGCTTATACTTTGTATTACTTGCTCCCTCAATGTTCCCTTAGGGGTGAGAAACTGGTACCCTTTCTTTACATTGGGTTTCCAGACCAGCTTAACTTATTGGTAGCAGAAGATGTATGCCCCAAATTCAATTGTATTTGAATATATCAGGTACCCAAACAGCTGTTAAATTAGAGAATAGGTGTGTAAAAAAAAAAAGAAAAAGGACAAAGATTTTTATATCCAATCTGTTTAAAGCCCTATCTTCCCACACCTTCTAAACGACTCAGTTATTATTCCTCAGTCATATGACTGCAAGGAGACTTTCAGCTTGAGGACAGCCATATTTGTCAAAGTTTAAGCACTTGTATTTTGCCAATCTCTGAAGGGAGGCAAAGGGAAATGTAGAGTTAAAAATCTATACAGTGCGTTAGCTATAATGATCTTGTTGCAAAAATACTACTAAGCAGAATACTCCTACCCCCAGTGCTTTGCCTAGGGAGCAAATTCACTTACTGTTAGTACAAAGATGAAAACGTACCCTTAGTTTTCTTAGCTTTCTTTATTTTGCTTAGGCTAGGTTGCTTAGGTTTTTGCTTGGATTTTCACTATGACAGCAGTGCATCCCTATCAGCTTTCTCGGCCGTTAAGCTTGGTTCCTTGTCTTTGCTTTACCAAGCTCTCCGGAGGGGCTGGGTCTCATCGGATGTTGCGGTTAGATGCAGAAATCCCTGAGTGGGATTCTCCTCAGGCTGGCTCACTATCAATTGAGAGCCTAGGACTCCTCTTCATGCCGTGGTGTTGAGAAGGACAACCAACCCGTTTCTCTACTCGCCACCTTCAAACCTGCGTGGACGGCGCGGTCTGGTGATCTCTAGCAGCTTCAGTGCTGGGTGAAGTCGCCTGTTAGCTGGGCGGAGGTCCGTAGATCAAAATTTGACCGCCGCTCCCTTCACCTCTCTTCTGCTGCATGCTGCTCTCCTCGCTCCGTGGCGGGGAGATGTCACCACTTGGCACCTCCCCCCCTCAAACAACCAAAGTCATATTTTATTGTGCACTACCTGTTTTATTTTACTAGACTGTGTTTTCTATTTCAATTTCACTTTAAAGATGGACATGAACTGTGACTATAGAGTTAATGGTTCATATGCTGTGGATGAATTGTCTCCCCATTGGGGATGCACTTTCAGAGAGTTAGGACGAGCTCTGTCTATTTTCGATGCACATTGTACACAGAGTGCTAACACAAATTACTTTTATATTCGACTACCAGCCGTTTCAAAGCAGTCTCCACCATGACCCACACTCCCGGAGGTTTCCAGTTTGTTTAAATAAAATAGCGCATGTGCCAGTGTGACATCCCAAAGTACACAGTGTTAGTTAAAGTTGTTAGGCACAACTAACTCTACCTGCCAGTGCCTGTCAGCCACGGTGACCATGCCCGGCCAAACCAGCAGCAGCAGATCTTCAACTTCCACAAGCCGCACAGCGTGTGCTCCAGCTTTCCATACTCCAGTCTGAAGTAACTCCTGACTGAAAGCCTTATGATGACAAGACAAGCCCGCCCCTGAAGGGTCTGCTCAAATCATTCTTGCCTTGTGAATCCTCATCATGCTCATTGTTGCTTTTAAAAAACCTCCACTGCACATGACCCTCATCGTGATCTGCTCAGACCCACATGACACTTATACAAGGTTCAATATTCGGTTTTACCCCCCTACACAACAGGCAGTACTGATAATATGTATAAATTTTATTGCATAAATATTAATGCCAGTGTTAGTAGTGGATCCACCAAATTCATTCATGTATATATGCTGTAAGCGGTTTTGAATATATGAGTCGGGTCAGGTACGGTGTTTACATGCACATACATATATATATCTCTTTGTATGTGAGAACAGGCTCCAGTCCACAGTGAGGGTGTAATGCGGTTATTTTCAAAATGTGGAACGGCTATGGGGGCAAAATTTGCCCCCTCCTATGCCAACCTGTTTATGGGTTGGTGGGAGCTGTTCCACGTTTTTGGAGATAGTGGGGGCCAACAGCGACAGATAAAGTTTTTTAGAAGATTTATTGATGATCTGATAATAATCTGGGATGGTGACAAAAATTCTGCAAATCAATTTGTGAGGAAATTAAATAAAAACAATGCAGGCATTAGTTTCACACATCATTATGAGGAAAGAAACATAGAATTCCTAGATATTAAGATTCCAGGAACAGAAAATGAGGGAACCAGAGTACAATTTTTAGAAAACCAATATCAGGAAATACGGTACTTCATGCCAAAAGTTGCCACCCAAGAGGTATATTTAGAGCTATCACAAAAGGCCAGTTTGTTAGGCTAAGATGAAATTGCACTAAAAAAAGAAGAGTATAATAGACAAGCCAATGACCTGGAAGAGTCAAAAGTTAAAAGTGTAAATAGACAAATACTAAGTATAGAAAGAGAAAATATTTTATTAAATAAACCAAACACAAGACTTGAGAACAAATTTGAAAGGGGTATAAACTTTGTTATAATGATCAATATCACACAGTGTGTAACATTATAAGAAATAATCTTTCCATTTTGAGTGCAGATGACCTCCTAGAAAATACTGTAAAAAGAGGATGTAAGTTCTCATATAGGAATCTGTGATGGTATAAAACAAACACACAGAAGGGCGCCTCCTAGTGTAATAAAGTACAGATGGTGTACAAATATGTGATAACAGATGTTCAGGTACTCACAAGTGTGGCAGCACTCACTCGTGCTTAGTAGTGCATACTGGAATCTCACCGTGTCCCAGCTCACTGTTCTTTTCCTACAGGTCTCAATCTAGGCTGTAGTCTCCAACCGCAAACAAACATGGACAGGCTCTCAGTCAAGTGATAAGTTTTAAAATCACTTTTATTAAAACAATGGTCTTTAAAAGCACAGTGTATACATATACCACTATGTATTAAAATGCAACTAGTTTCTCAGCTAGCTTGCTGTTTCCTCAGGCAGGCTTAACTACCCGCGAGGTCAGAAGTCGAATAAGAGAACATGTTACTAATATTAAGGCAGGTATAATGACAACACCACTATTAGAACATTTCTCTAGAAAGCATTCTAGAAGACACAATTCATTAAGATGGACACTCATACAAAAAGTAAGGGTTCCAAAAAGAGGGGGAGATATAAATTACATCTTAGCAAAACAAGAAGTATTTTGGATGATTAAACTACAAACGAGAATCTCCAAGGGTTTAAATCTAGAATCAGATGTAATTAATTTCTGGCAATGAACAGGAAAGGGAATATATTTTGAATAAGAGCAAATATAAGAGAGGATGCATATGATCTGAGCAAGATATCCAAATGGTTGAAAAAACATTGAGTTTGCAGTGAAAATGGTTCTCTTGCAAGTTATGCATAGGCATTTAAAAAGCAACGCTATACCTTTAAATGTTGTTTTAATATACAACTTAGAAATGAAAAGCGCTAAATTTTGTCAAAACAACTAAAAGGTTTTACAATACTAATAACAGTATTGTATAACTATTAAGGCTGTCCCTAAGAAAGGAAAATTAAAACAAACTAAATTGGAATGAAAAATAAAAATAAAATAAGATCTAATATCATTGAGGAAAACGTAATATAGAGGACATGAAGTGAATACTATAATTATAGATTAGTATTGAACCAACATTGTATAAGTGAGTGTACAAAGTCAGTAGCAGTATAACATATGTAATCATTGTGCCCTGTTTGCAAAGTTATAACGAATATGTAACAAGACTAATATTGAAAAACCAATGTTAAAGATAGTGTCATATTTTGTGTAACCAATAGGAATGTAGTAATTCTTTTAAAGCCCAGGGGTGTGTAAAGTGGGTCATACAGCTTTGACTACGGCGATTTGCTGAAACGCGTCAGCAGACCCCTATGACGCTACCTGGATCTGGCATGTGTGTTTGAAGTGAACACACGGATACTTTGTTGCTGCAAAATTTTAAAGAAGTTTCAAATCAAAGCATTTGATTTTAAACGGAGTTCCCTGGGTACGTTTCTTTTGTGTGGATTAATTTATACAAGGTTGCACGGCATAATTTAAAAATTAAAAATAAAAAAATAAAAAAGTACATTTTTTTTAAATTGTATTTTCTACTCCAAACTGCTGTATTTAGCTGCTCTGATTCTGCCCCCCCAGCACAGTGGCAATGGCTGCACCATCAATAGTTCCGCCCCTGGCAGCAATCCTCTCTGAGTTACTCGCCCACTGGGCCCGGTAATCACACCCTCTGCAGATTCTTAGCCGCCCTCCATCCTCTGGTTCCTGCTGGCCACCCCCTCACCTCCCCCACTCACTTCTATAAAGTACTACTCAGTGGTAGTTGTAGTCAGACCCCTGACTGCTGTAATCCCTATCACCCCCTGATGACAGCCATGGGTTATACTTGCCTGCATGAATATCCATGGACATTTTTCTGAATGTTGCCAAAAAATCTAATTCCCCGAACAGCCCTCTGGTATCTGTTACATTTTACTTTTTATTTCGGTTGCATATATGACCTTTTTTTTGCCAGCCACAAAATCTGCAAAGTTTCTGGCACTGAGAGTCTGGGGAGTCAGGGAGAAAATCTATAAAAAATAAAATGTATAATCCCTGTGTCCCTAATAAATGTCTAACACTTATCAGCTTCAATTTTCCCTTTCCGGATAAATTAAAACAAAAGTTAATGCTACACATACACTATTAGCTAGTGTTTCAAGAGAGTATTAATTTGGTAGAAATATATGTTTCAACATGTTCGTGTTCTGCTGATCATATTAGTTCTAGTTCACCCAGTGCTTTAGTATCCTCCGGCCTTCACATATTTGCAGCTTGTTTGAATCTGTTCCTAATTTTAGAAGTGAAACAATAGTGCTATCTAGTGGTTAGTTTACAAAATGCTATAGCCAGTTCATACAGTGTCAGAATTTCTCAAAAAGAACTGCCTTAAAACATAATAGATCAACAAAATGTAGATTTGAACAGGAAGCAGTCAGATTAATGTAATTTGGCTTTTCCATGCAGTTAAATTTAAATTATTATTTTTTCTAGGTAAGTTGATGGAATGGATTGTATTTCATATAATCAAATGATGTATTTTTCATCACTGTATGTTTAAAGTTGAACAATGTATTGTCCTAAAAATAAATCTTATTGGATATAAATTATACACTTCTATCACAATCATTCATAAACATTGCAAGAAAACCCATTTTATTGGAGGTTAGTATGAGGTCTCACTTGAAATTAATCAGCCCATGACACGACCATACATGTAAAACCAGCCCTGACACAACTATATCCAAATATATTAATTAGCTTCCTCTGATTTGTTTTCTTCACTTTTTACACATTTATGCCAGATGTTCACCAGAGTCCAGACCACAAGCATACTTCTGTACCCACTTTATACCTGCTCTATATTCACACCAGAGTTTAGACCACAGGCATACATCTGTACCTACTTTATACCTGCTCTATATTCACACCAGAGTTTAGACCACAGGCATACATCTGTACCCACTGTATACCAGCTCTATATTCACACCAGAGTTTAGACCACAGGCATACATCTGTACCCACTTTATACCAGCTGTATATTCACACCAGAGTTTAGACCACAGGCATACATCTGTACCCACTTTATACCTGCTCTATATTCACACCAGAGTTTAGACCACAAGCATACATCTGTACCCACTGTATACCAGCTGTATATTCACACCAGAGTTTAGACCACAAGCATACATCTGTACCCACTGTATACCAGCTGTATATTCACACCAGAGTTTAGACCACAAGCATACATCTGTACCCACTATATACCAGCTGTATATTCACACCAGAGTTTAGACCACAGGCATACATCTGTACCCACTGTATACCAGCTGTATATTCACACCAGAGCCCAGACCACAAACATACATCTGTACCCACTTTATACCAGCTCTATTTTCACACCAGAGTTTAGACCACAGGCATACATCTGTACCCACTGTATACCAGCTGTATATTCACACCAGAGCCCAGACCACAAACATACATCTGTACCCACTTTATAACAGCTCTATATTCACACCAGAGCCCAGACCACAAGCATACATCTGTACCCACTGTATACCAGCTGTATATTCACACCAGAGCCCAGACCACAAGCATACATCTGTACCCACTATATACCAGCTCTATATTCACACCAGAGCCCAGACCACAAGCATACATCTGTACCCACTATATACCAGCTGTATATTCACACCAGAGCCCAGACCACAAGCATACATCTGTACCCACTTTATACCAGCTCTATATTCACACCAGAGCCCAGACCACAAGCATACTTCTGTACCCACTTTATACCAGCTTTATATTCAAACCAGAGCCCAGACCACAAGCATACATCTAAACCCACTATATACCAGCTCTATATTCACACCAGAGCCCAGACCACAAGCATACATCTGTACACACTTTATACCAGCTCTATATTCACACCAGAGCCCAGACCACAAGCATACATCTGTACCCACTATATACCAGCTGTATATTCACACCAGAGCCCAGACCACAAGCATACATCTGTACCCACTTTATACCAGCTGTATATTCACACCAGAGCGTAGACCACAAGCATACATCTGTACCCACTTTATACCAGCTGTATATTCACACCAGAGTTTAGACCACAAGCATACATCTGTACCCACTTTATACCAGCTCTATATTCACACCAGAGCCCAGACCACAAGCATACATCTGTACCCACTTTATACCAGCTCTATATTCACACCAGAGCCCAGAGCACAAGCATACATCTGTACCCACTTTATACCAGCTCTATATTCACACCAGAGCCCAGACCACAAGCATACATCTGTACCCACTTTATACCAGCTCTATATTCACATCAGAGCTGAGACCACAAACATACATCTGTACCCACTATATACCTGATGTATATTTACACCAAAGTCCAGACCACAAACATACATCTGTACCCACTATATACCTGATGTATATTTACACCAAAGTCCAGACCACAAACATACATCTGTACCCACTATATACCTGATGTATATTTACACCAAAGTCCAGACCACAAACATACATCTGTACCCACTATATACCTGATGTATATTTACACCAAAGTCCAGACCACAAGCATACATCTGTACCCACTTTATACCAGCTCTATATTTACACCAGATCCCAGACCACAAGCATACATCTGTACCCACTATATACCAGCTCTATATTCACACCAGAGCCCAGACCACAAGCATACATCTGTACCCACTATATACCTGATGTATATTTACACCAAAGTCCAGACCACAAACATACATCTGTACCCACTATATACCTGATGTATATTTACACCAAAGTCCAGACCACAAGCATACATCTGTACCCACTTTATACCAGCTCTATATTTATACCAGAGCCCAGACCACAAGCATACTTCTGTACCCACTTTATACCAGCTCTATATTCATACCAGAGCCAAGACCACAAGCATACATCTGTACCCACTTTATACCAGCTCTATATTCACACCAGAGCCCAGACCACAAGCATACATCTGTACCCACTTTATACCAGCTCTATATTCACACAGGACCCAATTCCATAAGCATATACCTGGACCCTCTTTATACCAGCTGTATATTCACACCAGAAACCAGACCATAAGCAAAACCTGTACCCTCTGTATACCAACTGTATGTTCACACCAAACACCAGACCATAAGCTACACCTGTACCCTCTTTATACCAGCTGTATGTTCACACCAGACACCAGACCATAAGCTACACCTGTACCCTCTTTATACCAGCTGTATGTTCACACCAGACACCAGACCATAAGCTACACCTGTACCCTCTTTATACCAGCTGTATGTTCACACTAGACACCAGACCATAAGCTACACCTGTACCCTCTTTATACCAACTGTATGTTCACACCAGACCATAAGCTACACCTGTACCCTCTTTATACCAGCTGTATATTCACACCAGAGCCCAGACCACAAGCATACTTCTGTACCCACTTTATACCAGCTTTATATTCAAACCAGAGCCCAGACCACAAGCATACATCTAAACCCACTATATACCAGCTCTATATTCACACCAGAGCCCAGACCACAAGCATACATCTGTACACACTTTATACCAGCTCTATATTCACACCAGAGCCCAGACCACAAGCATACATCTGTACCCACTATATTCCAGCTGTATATTCACACCAGAGCCCAGACCACAAGCATACATCTGTACCCACTTTATACCAGCTGTATATTCACACCAGAGCTGAGACCACAAGCATACATCTGTACCCACTTTATACCAGCTGTATATTCACACCAGAGTTTAGACCACAAGCATACATCTGTACCCACTTTATACCAGCTCTATATTCACACCAGAGCCCAGACCACAAGCATACATCTGTACCCACTTTATACCAGCTCTATATTCACACCAGAGCCCAGACCACAAGCATACATCTGTACCCACTTTATACCAGCTCTATATTCACACCAGAGCCCAGACCACAAGCATACATCTGTACCCACTTTATACCAGCTCTATATTCACATCAGAGCTGAGACCACAAACATACATCTGTACCCACTATATACCTGATGTATATTTACACCAAAGTCCAGACCACAAACATACATCTGTACCCACTATATACCTGATGTATATTTACACCAAAGTCCAGACCACAAACATACATCTGTACCCACTATATACCTGATGTATATTTACACCAAAGTCCAGACCACAAGCATACATCTGTACCCACTTTATACCAGCTCTATATTTACACCAGATCCCAGACCACAAGCATACATCTGTACCCACTATATACCAGCTCTATATTCACACCAGAGCCCAGACCACAAGCATACATCTGTACCCACTATATGCCTGATGTATATTTACACCAAAGTCCAGACCACAAACATACATCTGTACCCACTATATACCTGATGTATATTTACACCAAAGTCCAGACCACAAGCATACACCTGTACCCACTTTATACCAGCTCTATATTTACACCAGAGCCCAGACCACAAGCATACTTCTGTACCCACTTTATACCAGCTCTATATTCACACCAGAGCCAAGACCACAAGCATACATCTGTACCCACTTTATACCAGCTCTATATTCACACCAGAGCCCAGACCACAAGCATACATCTGTACCCACTTTATACCAGCTCTATATTCACACAGGACCCAATTCCATAAGCATATACCTGGACCCTCTTTATACCAGCTGTATATTCACACCAGACACCAGACCATAAGCTACACCTGTACCCTCTTTATACCAGCTGTATGTTCACACCAGACACCAGACCATAAGCTACACCTGTACCCTCTTTATACCAGCTGTATGTTCACACCAGACACCAGACCATAAGCTACACCTGTACCCTCTTTATACCAGCTGTATATTCACACCAGAAACCAGACCATAAGCAAAACCTGTACCCTCTGTATACCAACTGTATGTTCACACCAAACACCAGACCATAAGCTACACCTGTACCCTCTTTATACCAGCTGTATGTTCACACCAGACACCAGACCATAAGCTACACCTGTACCCTCTTTATACCAGCTGTATGTTCACACCAGACACCAGACCATAAGCTACACCTGTACCCTCTTTATACCAGCTGTATGTTCACACTAGACACCAGACCATAAGCTACACCTGTACCCTCTTTATACCAACTGTATGTTCACACCAGACCATAAGCTACACCTGTACCCTCTTTATACCAGCTGTATATTCACACCAGAGCCCAGACCACAAGCATACTTCTGTACCCACTTTATACCAGCTTTATATTCAAACCAGAGCCCAGACCACAAGCATACATCTAAACCCACTATATACCAGCTCTATATTCACACCAGAGCCCAGACCACAAGCATACATCTGTACACACTTTATACCAGCTCTATATTCACACCAGAGCCCAGACCACAAGCATACATCTGTACCCACTATATTCCAGCTGTATATTCACACCAGAGCCCAGACCACAAGCATACATCTGTACCCACTTTATACCAGCTGTATATTCACACCAGAGCTGAGACCACAAGCATACATCTGTACCCACTTTATACCAGCTGTATATTCACACCAGAGTTTAGACCACAAGCATACATCTGTACCCACTTTATACCAGCTCTATATTCACACCAGAGCCCAGACCACAAGCATACATCTGTACCCACTTTATACCAGCTCTATATTCACACCAGAGCCCAGAGCACAAGCATACATCTGTACCCACTTTATACCAGCTCTATATTCACACCAGAGCCCAGACCACAAGCATACATCTGTACCCACTTTATACCAGCTCTATATTCACATCAGAGCTGAGACCACAAACATACATCTGTACCCACTATATACCTGATGTATATTTACACCAAAGTCCAGACCACAAACATACATCTGTACCCACTATATACCTGATGTATATTTACACCAAAGTCCAGACCACAAACATACATCTGTACCCACTATATACCTGATGTATATTTACACCAAAGTCCAGACCACAAGCATACATCTGTACCCACTTTATACCAGCTCTATATTTACACCAGATCCCAGACCACAAGCATACATCTGTACCCACTATATACCAGCTCTATATTCACACCAGAGCCCAGACCACAAGCATACATCTGTACCCACTATATGCCTGATGTATATTTACACCAAAGTCCAGACCACAAACATACATCTGTACCCACTATATACCTGATGTATATTTACACCAAAGTCCAGACCACAAGCATACACCTGTACCCACTTTATACCAGCTCTATATTTACACCAGAGCCCAGACCACAAGCATACTTCTGTACCCACTTTATACCAGCTCTATATTCACACCAGAGCCAAGACCACAAGCATACATCTGTACCCACTTTATACCAGCTCTATATTCACACCAGAGCCCAGACCACAAGCATACATCTGTACCCACTTTATACCAGCTCTATATTCACACAGGACCCAATTCCATAAGCATATACCTGGACCCTCTTTATACCAGCTGTATATTCACACCAGACACCAGACCATAAGCTACACCTGTACCCTCTTTATACCAGCTGTATGTTCACACCAGACACCAGACCATAAGCTACACCTGTACCCTCTTTATACCAGCTGTATGTTCACACCAGACACCAGACCATAAGCTACACCTGTACCCTCTTTATACCAGCTGTATATTCACACCAGACCATAAGCTACACCTGTACCCTCTTTATACCAGCTGCATGTTCACACCAGACACCAGACCATAAGCTACACCTGTACCCTCTTTATACCAGCTGTATATTCACACCAGACCATAAGCTACACCTGTACCCTCTTTATACCAGCTGTATATTCACACCAGAGCCCAGACCACAAGCATACTTCTGTACCCACTTTATACCAGCTTTATATTTAAACCAGAGCCCAGACCACAAGCATACATCTAAACCCACTATATACCAGCTCTATATTCACACCAGAGCCCAGACCACAAGCATACATCTGTACCCACTATATACCAGCTGTATATTCACACCAGAGCCCAGACCACAAGCATACATCTGTACCCACTTTATACCAGCTGTATATTCACACCAGAGCTGAGACCACAAGCATACATCTGTACCCACTTTATACCAGCTGTATATTCACACCAGAGTTTAGACCACAAGCATACATCTGTACCCACTTTATACCAGCTCTATATTCACACCAGAGCCCAGACCACAAGCATACATCTGTACCCACTTTATACCAGCTCTATATTCACACCAGAGCCCAGACCACAAGCATACATTTGTACCCACTTTATACCAGCTCTATATTCACACCAGAGCCCAGACCACAAGCATACATCTGTACCCACTTTATACCAGCTCTATATTCACATCAGAGCTGAGACCACACACATACATCTGTACCCACTATATACCTGATGTATATTTACACCAAAGTCCAGACCACAAACATACATCTGTACCCACTATATACCTGATGTATATTTACACCAAAGTCCAGACCACAAACATACATCTGTACCCACTATATACCTGATGTATATTTACACCAAAGTCCAGACCACAAACATACATCTGTACCTACTATATACCTGATGTATATTTACACCAAAGTCCAGACCACAAGCATAAATCTGTACCCACTTTATACCAGCTCTATATTTACACCAGATCCCAGACCACAAGCATACATCTGTACCCACTATATACCAGCTCTATATTCACACCAGAGCCCAGACCACAAGCATACATCTGTACCCACTATATACCTGATGTATATTTACACCAAAGTCCAGACCACAAACATACATCTGTACCCACTATATACCTGATGTATATTTACACCAAAGTCCAGACCACAAGCATACATCTGTACCCACATTATACCAGCTCTATATTTACACCAGAGCCCAGACCACAAGCATACTTCTTTACCCACTTTATACCAGCTCTATATTCACACCAGAGCCAAGACCACAAGCATACATCTGTACCCACTTTATACCAGCTCTATATTCACACCAGAGCCCAGACCACAAGCATACATCTGTACCCACTTTATACCAGCTCTATATTCACACAGGACCCAATTCCATAAGCATATACCTGGACCCTCTTTATACCAGCTGTATATTCACACCAGAAACCAGACCATAAGCAAAACCTGTACCCTCTGTATACCAACTGTATGTTTACACCAAACACCAGACCATAAGCTACACCTGTACCCTCTTTATACCAGCTGTATGTTCACACCAGACACCAGACCATAAGCTACACCTGTACCCTCTTTATACCAGCTGTATGTTCACACCAGACACCAGACCATAAGCTACACCTGTACCCTCTTTATACCAACTGTATGTTCACACCAGACACCAGACCATAAGCTACACCTGTACCCTCTTTATACCAGCTGTATATTCACACCAGACCATAAGCTACACCTGTACCCTCTTTATACCAGCTGTATATTCACACCAGACCATAAGCTACACCTGTACCCTCTTTATACCAGCTGTATGTTCATACCAGACCATAAGTTTACACCTTCATCCTCTATATACCAGCTGTATGTTCACACCAGACCATAAGTTTACACTTTCATCCTCTTTATACCAGCTGTATGTTCACACGAAATCATAAGCTTACACCTTCATCCTCTATATATACCAGCTGTATGTTCACACCAGACCATAAACTTACACCTTCATCCTCTATATACCAGCTGTATGTTCACACCAGATCATAAGCTTACACCTTCATCCTCTATATACCAGCTGTATGTTCACACCAGACCATAAACTTACACCTTCATCCTCTATATACCAGCTGTATATTCACACCAGACCATAAGCATACATGATTTGCACCTCTTTATACAAGCTGTGTATTTACACCAGACCATAAGTATACCCCTGCACCCTGTGTATACCAGCTGTATCTTTACACCAGACCATAAGCTTACACCTTTATCCTCTATATACCAGCTGTAAATTCACACCAGACCATAAGCTTACACCTTCATCCTCTATATACCAGCTGTATATTCACACCAGACCATAATCTTACACCTTCGTCCTCTTTATACCAGCTGTATCTTTACACCAGACCATAAGCTTACACCTTCATCCTCTATATACCAGATGTATATTCACACCAGACCATAAACTTACACCTTCATCCTCTATACACCAGCTGTATGCTCACACCAGACCATAAGCTACACCTGTACCCTCTTTATACCAGCTGTATATTCACACCAGACCATAAGCTACACCTGTACCCTCTTTATACCAGCTGTATATTCATGCCAGACCATAAGCTACACCTGTACCCTCTTTATACCAGCTGTATGTTTACGCCAGACCATAAGTTTACACCTTCATCCTTTTTATACCAGCTGAATATTCACACCAGACCATAAGTTTACACCTTCATCCTCAATATACCAGCTGTATATTCACACCAGACCATACGTTTACACCTTCATCCTCTATATACCAGCTGTATATTCACACAAGACCATGTTTACACCTTCATCCTCTATATACCAGCTGTATATTCACACCAGACAATAAGTTTACACCTTCATCCTCTATATACCAGCTGTATATTCACACCAGACCATAAGCATACATGATTTGCACCTCTTTATACCAGCTGTATGTTTACACCAGACCATAAGCTACACCTGTACCCTCTTTATACCAGCTGTATATTCACACCAGACCATAAGCTACACCTGTACCCTCTTTATACCAGCTGTATATTCACACCAGACCATAAGCTACACCTGTACCCTCTTTATACCAGCTGTATGTTCATACCAGACCATAAGTTTACACCTTCATCCTCTATATACCAGCTGTATGTTCACACCAGACCATAAGTTTACACTTTCATCCTCTTTATACCAGCTGTATGTTCACACGAAATCATAAGCTTACACCTTCATCCTCTATATATACCAGCTGTATGTTCACACCAGACCATAAACTTACACCTTCATCCTCTATATACCAGCTGTATCTTCACACCAGATCATAAGCTTACACCTTCATCCTCTATATACCAGCTGTATGTTCACACCAGACCATAAACTTACACCTTCATCCTCTATATACCAGCTGTATATTCACACCAGACCATAAGCATACATGATTTGCACCTCTTTATACAAGCTGTGTGTTTACACCAGACCATAAGTATACCCCTGCACCCTGTGTATACCAGCTGTATCTTTACACCAGACCATAAGCTTACACCTTTATCCTCTATATACCAGCTGTAAATTCACACCAGACCATAAGCTTACACCTTCATCCTCTATATACCAGCTGTATATTCACACCAGACCATAATCTTACGCCTTCGTCCTCTTTATACCAGCTGTATCTTTACACCAGACCATAAGCTTACACCTTCATCCTCTATATACCAGATGTATATTCACACCAGACCATAAACTTACACCTTCATCCTCTATACACCAGCTGTATGCTCACACCAGACCATAAGCTACACCTGTACCCTCTTTATACCAGCTGTATATTCACACCAGACCATAAGCTACACCTGTACCCTCTTTATACCAGCTGTATATTCATGCCAGACCATAAGCTACACCTGTACCCTCTTTATACCAGCTGTATGTTTACGCCAGACCATAAGTTTACACCTTCATCCTTTTTATACCAGCTGAATATTCACACCAGACCATAAGTTTACACCTTCATCCTCAATATACCAGCTGTATATTCACACCAGACCATACGTTTACACCTTCATCCTCTATATACCAGCTGTATATTCACACAAGACCATGTTTACACCTTCATCCTCTATATACCAGCTGTATATTCACACCAGACAATAAGTTTACACCTTCATCCTCTATATACCAGCTGTATATTCACACCAGACCATAAGCATACATGATTTGCACCTCTTTATACCAGCTGTATGTTTACACCAGACCATAAGCTTACACCTTTATCCTCTATATACCAGATGTAAATTCACACCAGACCATAAGCTTACACCTTCATCCTCTATATACCAGCTGTATATTCACACCAAACCATAATCTTACACCTTCGTCCTCTTTATAACAGTTGTATATTCACACCAGACCATAAATTTACACCTTCATCCTCTATATACCAGCTGTATATTCACACCAGACCATAAGTTTACACCTTCATCCTCTATATACCAGATGTATATTCACACCAGACCATAAGCTTACACCTTCATCCTCTATACACCAGCTGTATGCTCACACCAGACCATAAGCTATACCTGTACCCTTTTGATACCAGCTGTATATTCACCCTAGACCATAAGCTACACCTGTACCCTCTTTATACCAGCTGTATATTCATGCCAGACCATAAGCTACACCTGTACCCTCTTTATAACAGCTGTATGTTTACGCCAGACCATAAGTTTACACCTTCATCCTTTTTATACCAGCTGTATATTCACACCAGACCATAAGTTTAGACCTTCATCCTCTATATACCAGCTGTATATTCACACCAGACCATATTTACACCTTCATCCTCTATATACCAGCTGTATATTCACACCAGATCATGTTTACACCTTCATCCTCTATATACCAGCTGTATATTCACACCAGACCATAAGTTTACACCTTCATCCTCTATATACCAGCTGTATGTTCACACCAGACCATAAGCTAACACCTTTATCCTCTAGATACCAGCTGTATATTCACACCAGACCATAAGCTTATACCTTTATCCTCTATATACCAGCTGTATATTCACACCAGATCATAAGCTTACACCTTCATGCTCTATATACCAGCTGTATGTTCACACCAGACCATAAGCTACACCTGTACCCTCTTTATACCAGCTGTATATTCACATATAAAGAGGGTACAGATAAGCTACATCTGTACCCTCTTTATACCAGCTGTATATTCACACCAGACCATACGCTACACCTGTATCCTCTTTATACCAGCTGTATATTCACACCAGACCATAAGTTTACACCTTCATTCTCTATATACCAGCTGTATATTCACACCAGACCATACGTTTACACCTTCATCCTCTATATACCAGCTGTATATTCACACAAGACCATGTTTACACCTTCATCCTCTATATACCAGCTGTATATTCACACCAGACAATAAGTTTACACCTTTATCCTCTATATACCAGCTGTATATTCACACCAGACCATAAGCATACATGATTTGCACCTCTTTATACAAGCTGTGTGTTTACACCAGACCATAAGTATACCCCCGCACCCTCTTTATACCAGCTGTATGTTTACACCAGACCATAAGCTTACACCTTTATCCTCTATATACCAGATGTAAATTCACACCAGACCATAAGCTTACACCTTCATCCTCTATATACCAGCTGTATATTCACACCAAACCATAATCTTACACCTTCGTCCTCTTTATAACAGTTGTATATTCACACCAGACCATAAATTTACACCTTCATCCTCTATATACCAGCTGTATATTCACACCAGACCATAAGTTTACACCTTCATCCTCTATATACCAGATGTATATTCACACCAGACCATAAGCTTACACCTTCATCCTCTATACACCAGCTGTATGCTCACACCAGACCATAAGCTATACCTGTACCCTCTTTATACCAGCTGTATATTCACACCAGACCATAAGCTACACCTGTACCCTCTTTATACCAGCTGTATATTCATGCCAGACCATAAGCTACACCTGTACCCTCTTTATAACAGCTGTATGTTTACGCCAGACCATAAGTTTACACCTTCATCCTTTTTATACCAGCTGTACATTCACACCAGACCATAAGTTTAGACCTTCATCCTCTATATACCAGCTGTATATTCACACCAGACCATGTTTACACCTTCATCCTCTATATACCAGCTGTATATTCACACCAGACCATGTTTACACCTTCATCCTCTATATACCAGCTGTATATTCACACCAGACCATAAGTTTACACCTTCATCCTCTATATACCAGCTGTATGTTCACACCAGACCATAAGCTAACACCTTTATCCTCTAGATAGCAGCTGTATATTCACACCAGACCATAAGCTTATACCTTTATCCTCTATATACCAGCTGTATATTCACACCAGATCATAAGCTTACACCTTCATGGTCTATATACCAGCTGTATGTTCACACCAGACCATAAGCTACACCTGTACCCTCTTTATACCAGCTGAATATTCACATCAGACCATAAGCTACATCTGTACCCTCTTTATACCAGCTGTATATTCACACCAGACCATACGCTACACCTGTACCCTCTTTATACCAGCTGTATATTAACACCAGACCATAAGCTACACCTGTACCCTCTTTATACCAGCTGTATGTTTACGCCAGACCATAAGTTTACACCTTCATCCTTTTTATACCAGCTGTATATTCACACCAGACCATAAGTTTACACCTTCATTCTCTATATACCAGCTGTATATTCACACCAGACCATACGTTTACACCTTCATCCTCTATATACCAGCTGTATATTCACACAAGACCATGTTTACACCTTCATCCTCTATATACCAGCTGTATATTCACACCAGACAATAAGTTTACACCTTCATCCTCTATATACCAGTTGTATATTCACACCAGACTATGGCCCATATTTATCAAGCTCCGAACGGAGCTTGAAGGGCCGTGTTTCTGGCGAGTCTTCAGACTCGCCAGATACACAAGTTATGAAGATGCGGTCCAAAGACCGCTGCTCCATAACCCTGTCCGCCTGCTCTGAGCAGGCGGACAGGAATCGACGGAAATCAACCCGAACAAGTACAATCGGGTTGATTGACAGCTCCCTGCTGGCGGACGATTGGCCACGAGTCAGCAGGGGGCGGCGTTGCACCAGCAGCTCTTGTGAGCTGCTGGTGCAATGTTAAATGCGGAGAGCGTATTGCTCTCCGCATTTAGCGAGGTCTTGCGGACCTGATCCGCTCTGTCGGATCAGGTCCGCAAGACCTTTGATAAATAGGAGCCCATAGGTTTACACCTTCATCCTCTATATACCAGCTGTATATTCACACCAGACCATAAGTTTACACCTTCATCCTCTATATACCAGCTGTATGTTCACACCAGACCATAAGCTTACACCTTTATCCTCTAGATACCAGCTGTATATTCACACCAGACCATAAGCTTATACCTTTATCCTCTATATACCAGCTGTATATTCACACCAGACCATAAGCATACATGATATGCACCTCTTTATACAATCTGTCTGTTTACACCAGACGATAAGTATACCCCTGCACCCTCTTTATACCAGCTGTATGTTTACACCAGAACATAAGCTTACACCTTTATCCTCTATATACCAGCTGTAAATTCACACCAGACCATAAGCTTACACCTTCATCCTCTATATACCAGATGTATATTCACACCAGACCATAATCTTACACCTTCACCCTCTTTATACCAGCTGTATATTCACACCAGACCATAAGTTTACACCTTCATCCTCTATATACCAGCTGTATATTCACATCAGATCATAAGCTTACACCTTCATCCTCTATACACCAGCTGTATGCTCACACCAGACCATAAGCTACACCTGTACCCTCTTTATACCAGCTGTATGTTTACCCCAGACCATAAGTTTACACCTTCATCCTCTATATACCAGCTGTATATTCACACCAGACCATACGTTTACACCTTCATCCTCTATATATCAGCTGTATATTCACACCAGACCATACGTTTACACCTTCATCCTCTATATACCAGCTGTATATTCACACAAGACCATGTTTACACCTTCATCCTCTATATACCAACTGTATATTCACACCAGACAATAAGTTTACACCTTCATCCTCTATATACCAGCTGTATATTCACACCAGACCATAAGTTTACACCTTCATCCTCTATATACCAGCTGTATATTCACACCAGACCATAAGTTTACACCTTCATCCTCTATATATTCTTTTTTAATATTCTTTTTATTACATCATTTTCCACTTAATAACATAAAAGAGATCATAACAATAAACATGAAAATTACAAAACAAAATTAACCAAAAACAACAGAAAAATGCCCAAATACCTTGAGCTATACCGTTAATAAGGTCCATAAAAATAAACATAGAAATAAAAATATTAAAGAATTGGTCATCTTAAACTTCAGTTAGCCAAGCTAAAAACAACAACATGGACCCTAGACTTATATGTCTCATCTATCCTTCGCTAAGGGAGAACTTTGAGAGAGAAAAAAAAAAAAAAAAAAAAAGAAAAAAAAAAAAAAAAAAAGAAGCTCGTACCGACCTCTCTCCCCCCCTCACTATCAAGGATCCCCTTCTCTACCCTACTCAACCTCCCTGAAGTTTGATACCCACAACGGGGGAAATTCTCCATGTAGCACTAAGTCAGCGAAACACTGCAAACTTAAAAAAGGCGCTAGAATATTTTTCTGTACTTCTAATGAATAGGATTTGATAACTGGAAGCCAGGTGAGAATAAACTCACCGATCCGTTTTTCTGACGTATATTGTGTGTAGAATGATTCAAATATAATCTGGGACTGAATCGCTTTAAGAAAGCTAATAAATGATGGGGCCTTGGGCATCCGCCATTTCTTAAAGATAAGAGATCTGACTGTAAGGATAATTATTATAAGCCGAGTTAATAGTATTGGTTTTATCTGGGTCTCAATTTTAAGAAAAAAGACTATTTCCGGAGTCAATTGGATGTCTAAGTCCAGAAACTGTTTAGCCCAATACTGAATTTTTAACCATAATTGTCTTATTTTAGGGCACTGCCATAACATATGAGCCACATTGGCATTTGGATATAGACATCGCGAGCATGCAAAGGCTTGTGCTGGATAACATTGTGCCATCCTTAATGGGGAGAAATAATAATTATTTACAAGTTTAAAATGCGACTCTTTCCAGCCCACAGCAATTACGTGTTTATTAATTAAAGAAAAACTCTGCTTAATCATATCCACATCTACTGTCGGGAACACACCTTCCCATCTTTTGATTATTTTTCCAGAAATAACATACCCTGTTTATCAAGCATTGCCTCATAAATCAGAGATATTGACGTATTGCCACTTTTAAACTTATCTATACACTCCTCAATCTCCTTCCAGGCTATGATATAATCCCTAATACTGGAGCAATTTATTACAAAATGACGAAGCTGGAAGTACGCAAACATATTATTTCTAGGCAAATTAAATTGTTGAAAAAGAAGCTCTGATGAACATATTTGTTGATTATTACCCAATATCTGTGCCACCCAAACCAGTCCAGTCTCCTCCCATTGTTTATAAACTTTATACTGAATACCTGGCATGAATTCTGGGTTACCTCTTATAGGTAAAAATTTAGAAAAATGAGGATTCACCTCCATAATCTTACAACATTTCTGCCATGCTATTATTACATTTTTAATTGAGAGTAGTACTGCTACTTTAGAGGGAAGGTCCTTAATTACCCCATGTAAAAGCGCTTTTAAAGAAAAGGGCGCTACACAATAATTTTCAAGGTCAATAGTAGCAAAATTATTAGAGTCCGTGATCCAGTCCAATGCAAATTTAACTAGGGTGGAGATATTATATAATCTTATATTTGGGAGAGCTAAACCGGCAAAATATTTTTGTTGTGTCAATCTCCCCAGTGATATACGAACTTTCTTATTTCCCCAAATAAATTTAGCCTGAAGTTGTTCAAGTTTCCTCAGATCACTATTAGTAAAAAATAGGGGTAGATTTTGTAATGGATATAGAAGCTGTGGAAACACAATTGATTTAATTAGGTTCACGCGGGCTGATATAGACAATGGAAAGGAGGCCCAAACTTCTAAGTTGTTCTTAATTTTCTGTAATAGTGGACAAAAGTTCAAATTATACCATTTTTGTGGGTTCCTATGCAGTGTTATACCCAGATACTTAAACTGGTCTACTGTTTTAAATGGGTGGACAGGGCAGCTAATCCTTGACTTTACAACCCACATTAATTCACTTTTCCCAAAATTAATTTTATATCCCGAAAAGGAACTAAAGTCAGCAAAGATTTGTAAAATTAGAGGTATATGATATGCCGTTTTATCAAGGAATAATAAAAGATCATCTGCATATAACAATAATTTCAGTTTTTCTGATCCCAACAAAATCCCACTCAACTTATCCCTTAAGCAGATGGCCAGTGGCTCTAATGCAATATTAAAAAGCAGGGGGGACAAGGGGCATCCTTGCCTTGTTTCCTTTCCAAGTATAATTTTAGGAGAAACTGCACCATTAATCAATAAATATGATACTGGATTCCTATAAATTTTATGAACAAAATATACAAATTGCTCTTGGAACCCCGCTTGCTCTAATGCTTGAAATAAATACTGCCAGGTGATGGAATCGAAAGCCTTTTCTGCATCCACGGTGAGAAGGGCAAGATCTGAATAACTTCTCTTTTTACTAGCTTTATCCCTATTCCACATGTAATCCAAGAACATAACAGTTTTGCGAATATTTTTGGCGGAACTCCTTCCATGCATAAACCCCGTTTGATCCGGGTTTATGATTTCTTCTAATCCTTTCATCAGTCTTGCTGCAACAATTGAAGTCAATATTTTGTAATCTACGTTGAGAACCGAGATTGGCCTATAGGATGCTGGGTCCTCTGGGTCTTTATCTTTCTTTGGTATTAAGGTTATATTTGCGGCAGTGAAAGAATTAGACATGGTATTATTTCTGGAAAAATATTCATTATAAAGTCTTTCAAGGGTATAATTAATTTCTTGTGATAATATTTTATAGAATTCCGCAGGTAAAAAAATCAGGCCCTGCTGCTTTATTTAATTTTACTTTTTCTATTGCTTTAGTGATTTCTTCGCTTGAGATAGGAGCATTTAGTTCTAATAGGCTTTCTTTAGAAATCTGAGGTAGTGAAAATTTGGCTAAAAAACTCTCTAAATTTGTAAGGTTAATATCCGCTTGATTATATAACTTTTGATAAAAACTATGAAATACCTTCCTGATCTTATCCGGATCGGTGAATCTATCCCCACCCGCCTTTATTGCTGTAATATAGTTTTTACTTGTCCTATTTTTCGTTAAGTTAGCTAGATGCTTAGCTGATATACCCTGAAATCCTTTAAACTTTAGATTCAATTTAAGTTCTTCCCTATAAGACTTCTTTTTAAGCATCACATCCCGATTATTTCTAGCATCACAATATTTTTTCCAGTTATTTAGGGATTTTTCATTATAATATCTTTTGAAAGCATTTTTAACGTGGTTTGCGGCTTGTATTTCGACTGTTCTATTTTTCTTATTCCAAGCATTCATATAAGATTTAATTTCTCCTCTTAATACCGCTTTTGATGTTTCCCAAAATACTTCTATCTTATTAATACAGGAAATATTAAAAGTAACAAAGTCCTTCCACTTTTGTTTTAGCCAGGCATTAAAACTAGGATTATTTAGCAAAAAACGTGGAAATATAAAATTTTGATTCCGATCTCTTGGTTTGGCTAAGGCAGAAAAGGCAAGAGATATAATAGCATGATCTGAAATAATAATATCAGCAATCTCTGGGATAACTGGTAAAATAGAGAGAGACTCTGAAATTAGAAACATATCAATTCTTGAAAATGTGCGATAAACCTTGGATTCGCACGAGAATATTCTAGCATCTGGATTCTCTATACGCCAACTATCTATAAGTTTAAGTTTATGACAGAGTTGTTTCAAGCATTTTGCAAGTTTTTTATAATCACTAGATTTTTTCTGCGAAAATCTGTCTAATTCGGGGTTTATTGCAATATTAAAATCTCCCCCTAAAATAAGATTCTGAGCGGCAAAAGGGAATAACTTAACTTTAATTTTCTGCCAAAACATGGGGGTATGCACATTTGGCCCATAAATATTACACAACACAAAGTTAATATTGTTAATCGCTAATTGCACAATAATAAATCTGGCCTCCGGATCTAATTCAATTTTTTTAATTTTATAATCTAAGTTTTTATGTAATAATATAGCGACTCCTGCTTTCCTATTTTTTACCGGGGTGGCCAAGACCTCACCTACCCATTTTATTTTGAGTTTCAATATCTCTGATTCCTTTAAATGTGTCTCCTGTAGGAACACTATATCTGGGTGGTGGTTAGCTAAGGATTTTATAATCAATTTACGTTTCATTGGCGAGGTAATACCTCCTACATTCCAGGAGAGAAGTTTAAGTTTTTTATCAAAACTCATTCAGTGTCTACCAAAAAAGTACACTGACCAAAACATACCAATGAACTTGGGGTGAGAGGAGGGGGAGAGAGAGAGAGAGAGGGCACTGAGAGAAAAAAAAAAAACATAAAAACACCTAACTGTTCAGGAAATGCGCAGTCCCTGCAGGCAAAAGAGCTGTTGGCTTTGGGGCATGCCCCGCAAAAAGCCCTTTTAAAGGGCTGGTAAAAGAGCTGGTTACTTTTTAATTTAGAATAGGGTAGGGACCTTTATTATTTTGGAGGGCTTTTTTTATTTTATTAGGGGGCTTAGAGTAGGTGTAATTAGTTTAAAATTCTTGTAATATTTTTTTATTTTTTGTAATTTAGTGTTTGTTTGCTTTTGTAAGTTAGTTTAGTGTATTTAATTGTATGTAATTGTATGTAATTTATTTAATTAATTTACTGATAGTGTAGTGTTAGGTTTAATTGTAACTTAGCTTAGGATTTATTTTACAGGTAATTTTGTAATTATTTTAACTAGGAAGCTATTAAATAGTAAATAACTATTTAATAGCTATTGTACCTAGTTAAAATAAATACAAAGTTGCCTGTAAAATAAATATAAATCCTAAAATAGCTACAATATAATTATTCGTTATATTGTAGCTATATTAGGGTTTATTTTACAGGTAAGTATTTAATTTTAAATAGGAATACTTTAGTTAATAAGATTTAATTTATTTCGTTAGAAGAAAATTATATCTAACTTAGGGGGGTGTTAGGGTTAGGGTTAGACTTAGTTGTAGGGGTTAATACATTTATTAGAGTAGCGGCGAGGTCCGGTCGGCAGATTAGGGGTTAATACTTGAAGTTAGGTGGCGGCGATGTTAGAGGGCAGATTAGGGGTTAATACTATTTATTATAGGGTTTGCAAGGCGGGAGTGTGGCGGTTTAGGGGTTAATAACTTTATTAGAATAGCGGCGAGGTCCGGTCAGCAGATATGGGGTTAATAAGTGTAGGTAAGATAGCAGCGACGTGGGGGGGGCAGATTAGGGGTTAATAAATATTATGTAGGTGTCGGCGATGTTAGGGGCAGCAGATTAGGGGTTCATAGGGATAATGTAGGTGGCGGTGGTGTGCGGTCGGCAGATTAGGGGTTAGAAATATTTATTAGAGTGGCGGCCATGTGGGGGCCTCAGTTTAGGGGTACATAGGTAGTTTATGGGTGTTAGTGTACTTTATAGCACAGTAGTTAAGAGCTTTATAAAGTGCCGTTTGCCCAGAAAGCTCTTAACTACTGACTTTTTTCTGCGGCTGGAGTCTTGTCGGTAGAGGGTCTACCGCTCACTTCAGCCAAGACTCTAAATACCGGCGTTAGGAAGATCCCACTGAAAAGATAGGATACGCAATTGGCGTAAGGGGATCTGCGGTATGGAAAAGTCACGGCTGGAAAGTGAGTGTTAGACCCTTTCCTGGCTGACTCTAAATACCAGCGGGTGGCTAAAAGCAGCGTTAGGACCCCTTAACGCTGCTTTTGACGGCTAACGCAGAAATCTAAATCTAGGCGTTATTTTGTGGCGGCAATGTCAGGGAGCGGAGGATTAGAGGTTAATATATTTTATTAGTGTCGGGGAGCGGAGGATTAGGGGTTAATAGCTTTATTTAGTGTGGCCGATGTTGGACGCGGTGGATTAGGGGTGTTTAGACTAGGGGTTTATGTTAGGGTGTTAGGTTTAAATGTAACTTTTCTTTTCTCTATAAACAATGGGTTTGAGTAACGGCGATCTCCATTCCGCACATTAATATCTATGGGGGAAAAGCGTGCACGAGCACATAAACTCAGCCCTTGGCTTTTGTGGGGTATGGAGCTTAACGCACCATAACACACAGCACAAGGAGGCTCGTAATGGCAGCGCTATGGAGAGAGAAATAACGCAACTTTTTGGCATTATTTTCGCACCCTGTTTAGCGCAAAACTCGTAATTTAGGTGATTGAAATTTAATAAAAATGATTTTGCATGTTTCAAGGTATTTGACTGGAAACGACCCCAAAGTGTAGATATTATTATATTTGTGTATATATGTATGCATAAAAACATAAATACATATATATTAACATATATAAACACATATATATGCACACATTTATTTATATAGATAGATGATAGATAGATAGATAGATAGATAGATAGATAGATAGATAGATAGATAGATAGATAGATAGATACAAAAGAAAGACTGTCCACAGGGAGCATTCGCCGTATTGCAATAAATCCGTGTTTATTATAAAGTAAACGTTTTCGTGGTATAACCCCATCTTCAGGCATGTGAGGAATAAAGGTTGCTTACAATGCACTTACACCGACTCGTACGCCACAGCACCATGCTTGAACCCTGAAGTGGCTCTCCAATGATGTCAGTGCGATAGCGCCGGCGGCACATGTCCCGCTCCTGATGTGACGTATGTTAGTTTCTGTGTAAACAAAGTAGTAGAAAAGGAAATCATAGTGATATAAAATTAAATTACAGTGTAATTAAAGTGCAATTAAAAGTACATAAGGCATCAGAACAGTACATATAAATGGTATATCATTTATATATACACCATGCTCTTCCAAGACCACAGAATAAAATTATGCAAGCTATACATCGATGACTTGATATTAATTTGGCAAGGCACGTAAGATGAATTGCAAAATTGGTACCAGCAACTCAATCAGGTATGTCCGGCTGTACAATTTGAAATGAACTACAATAGTTCAACAATTGATTTCCTTGATCTATGCCTATACAAGAAACAGGGCAAGATCCATTCTACTCTTTATAGAAAAGAAAAAGACCGTAACTCCTTGCTTCACTACACTAGCTGTCACCCTCCAGCCCTAAAAAGGGATTTGCCCAACTCACAGTTCAAAAGAGTTGTAAGAAATAACACAGAGATGCCGAATACAGCTAACAGCCTGGGAGAAATGCAAAATCGCTTTGCGGACAGGGGATACCTCAAAAGGGAGTTGAATCGAATCAAAGCAACCTCTACCGAACAGCCTATACTCAACAGAGAGAGACAGTCAAAACCAAGGTTGAACTTTACTACCACATACACACATGACAAATAGGACTTATCAGAATGTCTGCAGAAGAATTGGCAAATCATAAAATTAAATGTGGATTCCTACACGCTATCAGTAAAGAGGGTTAAACTTCAGTAATACCCTCCTGCAACATTGCTCAAGCCAAATCACATGAAGGATAAGAATTAAAGAAAAGATTAAAAAGTGGCCATGGGATTGAACCGTGTGAGATTTTATTTAAAGAGAACCAGACTATTCACTTTATTTATGCAGTCAAGGAGAGGAGAGTACTGGGAGATTCCTCACCATTCAATCAATGTTACGTGACTTCGTCAGGGTTAAGGGCGGGCCCTGCTCATAGTGGTCCTATTTGTATCATCCAGTTGTCATGATTACCGCAACAGCAAATGCCGTGCTCATATGTTGGTGGATTTTTGCTCATCACGTTTATAAATCCTGCTACAATGGGAGAGAAGATGGATTTATGACCTGCAAAGTAAAAGCCCTAGGGGTCTAAATGAAGGAATCTGTATGATGAGAGTGGGAATGGACATCACCGGATGGGGGCTGGCCTATAGCCTTTAAAGTCTATGTCGCAGTTACTAAGTCTGATGTGTTGTGCAGTCTGTAAACTTCTATGCTCTGCGTAAAAATAGCGTTGTACCTTCTATGCTGTGTCCTGACATGGTGTCAGAAGTACTTGCCTGCACTTCTGTTTCCTGAATAATGACGATGTCAAAATTTACTCCACCTGAGCCTTTTCATTTCTCTCAGCCTGCAGCTTGGCCCACATGGCGTCAGCGGTTTCAACGCTTCAGGATTGCTTCCAAGCTGGACAAGGAGAGTGGGGAAGTAAAAGCTAATTCTCTTTTATACTCTATGGGGAAGGATGTGGAGCCAGTGTTTAATGCCTTTACATTCCAAGAAGTGGAAGAGTTTGACTTTGAAATAGTTATGAACAAACTCAGTGCTCACTTTGTAACCAAACGTAATGTGAGTCATGAGAGGGCCTGTTTCTATAAACGTGGGAGAATCTGTGGAGTAATTTGTGTGCAGCCTGTATGAACTAGCTGAAATCTGTGAGTTTGGTGTTGCTAAAGAAGAGCAAATCAGAGACAGAATAGTTATAGGAATTGCAGATGCTGAGGTCTCACTAAAGCTACAGTTGGAGGCCGAATTGACATTAGATGGGGCTTTTAGGATGGCCGGCCAAAGTGAACTGGTGAAAAAGCAAAGTGCTGACATGAGGTCTGAGAGTATTTTGGATGAAGTGCAGCAGTTCAGGAGAGCTGCAGGTGAAAGGCAAAGTGTGAGCAGTAGACCAAGGGCAGCAGATAGGCCCAGAAGCGGATGGGTGCAGCAGGCTCGCTGCACGCGGTGTAACCATACCCATGATCAGAATGTCATATGCCCCACTAAAGATAGAAGATGTAGAAAGTGTAACCAAATGAGTCTATTAAGGAGATGCAGGTGGATAGTGACCAGGAGGCTCAAGAAGTGTCCTTTGTAGGGTCTGTTGTGGAACGGTCTGGTTCAGACAAATATTGGCGGGTTACCCTTACTGTGATGGGAGCCAAGGTTGCCTTCAAGATTGACACAGGAGCAGACATCACTGTTATGTCCCTTGCAGCATTCATAAAACTGCCTCGACAGCCATAGCTGGTGAAAATTACAACAAAAGTAATTAGAGGACAGTGTGTTAACAACCTATGGAGCAGGAAAGCAGCCTGTGGTTTGGGCCTTGTCGCCAGAGTAAATGAGATTACGTTTGGTGAATTGGGCCTGCTAAATTGCAATTCACTCCGAATATCACTTAAAGTTGATGCAGTCCCATACAGTATTACTACTCCTCATAGAATTCCATTCCCGCTCATGCCTCATGCCTGTGTATGAAGAATATGGGAGTTATTGAAGAAGCTGTTGAAGCAACTGACTGGTGTGCCCCCATTGAGCCTGTTACATAGAAGAACAGGAAGGTACGCATCTGCGTAGACT